>NC_046657.1:77716767-77724021 GCF_010883055.1 Belonocnema kinseyi | reverse complement strand
CTTTTAAAATACTCTCAAATATTTCGAAACCTTCAAAATCTTTTGAAAAATCTTGACATTTTTTAAAGATTTTTAATATACTTTGGAATTTTTTTAAACAACATTGCTATAATTATTAAAATTCTTTGAAATTCCTTCAATTTATAAAAATAAATTTTAAATTCAGCGAAACGTTTTTATACATCCTCAAATATTTAAAATCCTTTAAAATATTTTTAAATCTCTTGAAAATTCCTTGAAAATTTAAAACTACCCTAAAATATTTCAAATCTTTTACAATATTATACTACACTATTGAAATCAATTAAAAATGTCTTGCAATCTATTAAAATAGAATAAAATATATTAAATCTTTCAAAATCTCATATTAAATCATCGTAATCAATTGAGAATCCCTTGGAACATTTTAAAATACTTTCAAATATTGCAATACCTTGAAAATATTTTGAGATACCTTGACATTTTTTTCAGAAGATTTTTAAACTACTTCTTTAAAATTCTTTGAAATATTTAAAATCCTTACAAATCTTTTTAAATCTCTTGAAATTTTTTAAAGCTCTTGAAAATATCTTGGAATTTAAAGAAAACATGAGGTATTTCAAATCCTGTAAAATCACATACTAAATTATTAAAATCATTTAAAAATTCATTTAAATCTATTAAAATATCCTAAAATATATCAAATCCTTCAAAATCTCATATTAAATTGCTCTAATTAATTGAAAATTCCTTGGCATCTATTGAAAACATCCTCAAATTTTTTAAATCCTTACAAATCTTCTGAAATCTCTTAACATTTTTCAAAGCACTTGACAATATCTTGAAATTTAAAAAAAAACCATGAAATATTTCAAATCCTTTAAAATCACATACTAAATTATCAAGATCATTTAAAAATTCCTAGGAATCTATTAAAATATCCTAAAATATATCAAATCCTTTATAATCTCATATTAAATTACTGTAATGAATTAAAAATTCCTTGGCATCTTTTAAAACTTCCTCAAATATTTAAAAGACTTACAAATCTTTTGAAATCTCTTGAAATTTTAGCTCTTGAAAATATCTTAAAATTTTAAAAATACCATAAAATATTTCAAATCCTGTCAAATCTCATACTAAATTATTAAAATCACTTAAAAATTCATTTTAATCTGTTAAAATATCCTAAAATATATCAAATTCTTTAAAAACTTTTGAAACCTCTTGTAAATTCCTTGAAAATTTAAAAACGCCCTAAAAAAATATACATATAATTTTATAATTATATACAAAAATCGATTTAGAAAAAGTTTAACTTTAACTCGAGTAATTTCTATTAAAACTTTAATTTAATAGTTTAACTAATCTACAAACAGTTAAATTTTTAATGTTTTAAAAATTTTCTTTTTTCTAAATTTCAGTATGAAATAATTTCATTCAGAGATTTTCCAATTGAAAAACATAAATTTAAATTTTGAACGCATTCAATTTATTTATAATTAATAATTTTTCATAAATAAACTTCCAGGTTTGCAATTCTAAATAATTTTTACAGAAACTTCAAAGAATTAAAAAAATTTTATAAGGCTTTTTTTTAATTCGAAAGTAATTAAGAAATCCTAAAAGAAAGTCCTAGGCATTTCAAAAGATTTTGAAGAATTTGAAAAATTTGTTAGAATTTTAAAGATTCCAAGAAATTGTCATTAATTAAAGTAATTTAATATGATATTTTGAATGATTTGAAATATTTTAGGGAATTATCAAATTTTCAAGGAATTTTTATGAGCTTTAAAAAATTTCAAGAAATTTCTAAAGATTGGTAAGGATTTTAAATATTTGTGAATGTTTTAAAAGATGTCGAGTAATTTTCAATTTATTTTTATAATTTCAAGGAATTTCAAAGAATTTTAAAGAAGTAGTTTAAAAATCATTAGAAAAAAAGGTCAAGGTATCTCAAAATATTTTGAAGGTATTGCAATATTTTAGAGTATTTTAAAATATTCCAAAGAATTTTCAATTGATTACGGTGATTTAATATGAGATTTTGAAAGATTCAATATATTTTATGATATTTTAATAGATTGCAAGGAATTTTTAATTGATTTCAATAATGTAGTGTGATATTGTAAAAGATTTGAAATATTTTAGGGCATTTTTAAATTTTCAAGGATTTTCAAGAGATTTCAAAATATTTTAAAGGATTTTAAATATTTGAGGATGTTTAAAAACATTTCACTGAATTTTTAATTCATTTTTATAAATTAAAGGAATTTCAAAGAATTTTAATAATTATAGGAGGTTGTTTAAAAAAATTCCAAAGTATATTAAAAACGTTTAAAACATGTCAAGATTTTTCAAAATATTTTGAATATTTCGAAATATTTGAGAGTATTTTAAAAGGTTCCAAAAAAATTTTTAGCTGATTACAGTAATTTAATATGAGATTTTCATGGATTTGATACATCTTAGGATATTTTACTAGATTCCAAGGAGTTTCCAATTGATTTCAATAATTTAGAATGAGATTTTAAATGATTTAAAATATTTTAGGGTATTTTTAAAATTGCAAGGAATTTTCAAGAGCTTTGTAAAATTTCAAGACATTTTAAAGGATTTTAAATATTTTAGGCTCTTTTAAAACATTTCAAGGAGTTTTCAAATATTTTCAATAATTTAAAGCAATTTCAAAGAATTTTAACTATTCTTTTTCAATTTTTCTGGTTGAAAGTGGAACTGCTTTGTTAAAAATTTAGTTTTCTTTTGGTTGGTGATTTATTAATTTAGTTGACAAAATTTGTTTTCTGAAAATTTAACTATTTTGTAGAATCTTTTTTTTGGTTTTGTTTAAAAATTAATTTCTTTAAACTAAAAGAAAATTATACTCATAATATATACGCCTGAAAAACAAAACTGTAAAATTGACTCATGCATGAAATGAAGAATCACGCGAAACATTAAATTCGCCAGTTTCTTCCATTTCTTTCAAATGAGGATAGAGATATAAATAGGAGACCACCGAAGTCTTTCGAAGCTCTACCAGCAGCCAATATAGAAGTTAATATTAACAATGTATTATTATTATTGCAACTATTTAAATGATATTAATATGGATAGTGCTGGGAAAATTGCTTTAATATTATTAGATAACATTATATCATTGGAGTCGTGATATCATTACAATTATTAGTAGGTGTTGTTATAATTTTTTATTTCTATTGCAGTACCGCAGTTATGGCTAGGGTCTAATATGAGGTTCTAAGATTATAATATATAAATATTATTGAAATATTATTATTGGCAATATTGCTATAATACAGTTATGTAATATAAAGGGATAAGATTGTTGTAATATGGTTATTATCATTAGTATTATTATTATTATTATTGATATCATATTAAAAACAACGATTATCGGTATAATAAATACAGTAAGTTTAATCGTAACAAAGTGTAACGCTGGACATCGACAGAGACGTACCGTAACGGAGAAATTAAATTCGGTCGGGCACTTCCAAATAAATAAGGCAAACACGCACTCGTGTGAACGGCGCGCCAATTACCAAAGAGCGCCGCTCTGATTGAAACATCAACGGAGAGTGGGAGACTAAGCGACGATACTTCCACTACGCGAATTCCGCGCGGAGTGAGAGAGTGCCCGGCCAGTGGAGCGGAAAGGCTGGCGCACTAGCTCTTAACAGGACGCTTTTCGTTCACCGAAACTCCCGATTCACACGATTGACATTGCGAATACTGATTGAATGGATGATCGATTCATCCCGATTGATTGGTTGGTCGATTAAAACCCTCTCCTCATTCTGTCGCTTTTAAATAGGCGATTCCAGATTGACCGATTGATGCTCATGATAGATTGATAGATTCTGGTCTACCAGACGCATCAAGTTGATTGATCAAAACCTTCAGGTCTGCGACAATTTTACAGAGCTTAAATCCAGTTTTCTGCTGAGCAGGAAGTAGCTCCACGATGGAAATAGAAGACAACTATTCCATTAATACGTCAAAAAATAAGAAGCGAAAACTCGCCAAAACGTCCGTTAACGGTTCGGACAGCATCAGCAGTGTCCAATCCTCGGCCACCTCAATCAGAGGAAGCAGTAGGACTTTGAGAACGTCAGTCGAAGCGCGACACTATCTAACCCCAAAGCAGTCATTGACACGCGAAATGAAAATAATTTTAAAAAAATCACAAGACCGGCAAAGATACCCCCAATTAATAATATTGCAGAAGAGGTTAATCATCCCTATACCGTCCTTCATAAACTTTTAAAATATTCAGTTAAATTTAAACCAATAGTTCACAATCTCGGCTCAGATGTTTATTCTATTCGCGTGTCTTTTATCGAAGACTGTCGCAAAGTAATTTCAAATCTAGAGCAGCAAGGCTTTCAATATTATTTATTTAAAAGCATTGACTCTCCACCTATCAAACTAGTTGTCAGGAATATTCCCATCGCGTACCCGGGGGGCTTAGTATACTCTGAACTTCAAGAGGAAGGGTTCACTATTACGTCAGTTGCTCGCATGAGAATCCGACAAACCAAGAAAGCCTTACCAATGCTTCTGGTAACGGTCCCGAATACCCCTAAAGTAAAATAACTGCTTAACCTGTAATCTATTGCATATATCAAAATAAAAGTCGAGCCCTATGTTAGGCCTAAGGAAACTTTCACGTGCCAAAGATTCCATCATATCTCTGACGTGTGTCACGCCACTCCATGCTGTGTAAAGTGCGGTGGCGTACTACAGAGGTTGCTTTGATTTTAAAAAAGCCCCCAGAAAACCTTCCATTATTAAATCAAAAACAAATTAAGAAACAGTTCCTAATAAAGCAGGTGTACAGACAGCACCGAAAGAAAATCCTCCTCGTGAATACACCCCACCAGTCACTGTCCAGCCACAGCAAAAATTAAAACTTTACAGCGCTGTCCTCACATCTACTTCAGAACTGCATACGATCAAACCACAAACTGTGCAACCATCTAAAACAACGGGAATTACTAGCACAAGAGATAAACCACCTATCGCCAAGAAAATTCTATGCCCACAAATAAAATCTACTCCAACTGTTGTTCCCATCAAAAATATTCCCTCTCAGGATATCAAATTAAATCTTGTAAATCTATTAAAAAGAGCAACAACCTTAACCACTGATATTATGGGAAAAAATTTAATCTTACCGAAGCTATAAATTCAACCGCCGAGATTATAAGTAATATACTTTCACTTGCTATCGAAAATGGCCATCTTCAATAACAATACTCTAAAAATAATTTTTTGCAATGCTCAAGGTATCCTTAAAAAAGGCATGAATTAGCCACATACCTCTACAAAAATAAAAGAACAATTTGCTTGCTCAGTGAAACTTTACTTCGCGAATCAACAAATATCCATCTAGTTCGTGGCTACAATTTATATCGAAATAACACTAATAGAGGCACTGCGATCTTAAATAAAGAAAATATTGACCACCGCAAAATAATAATTCCTGAACTTGAAGCCCTTGAAGCTACGACTATACAAATAAAAATTCACGGGAAACAATTTTCATGGAAGACAGCTCACGTTCTAGTTTTTCAGAAAAAAGGCAAAGATCCATATCATCCAACCAGCTACAGGCCCATTAGTCTTCTTAATACAATCAGCAAAATATTTGAAAAAATAATACTCACTCGCGTAAACTTTCACCTCGAGGAAAACAGCATCCTTAGACCGCAACAATATGGTTTTAGAACGAATCACTCTACGTAGCATATGACGCTGAAGCTTACCGAAGCCATTAGCTTAAATTTCAATCGAAGAAAACATACCGGAGCTGTTTTTCTCGATGTAGAAAAAGCTTTCGATAGCGTCTGGCACGTAAGACTGCTCAGAAAACTAATAAATTACAACTTCGCAAGAGGGCTCATCCTATTTATAAACTCTTATCTTTCTAACAGAAAATTTTCAGTCAAAATAGGCCAGACACTCTAAAAAGAAAAACCCGTTCGAGCGGGTGTGCCCCAAAGCAGCATTCTAGGTCCGGTATTCTTTAATATCTACGTGAACGATGTCCGTGAGGTCCCCGAAGTTACAATTGGATTATATGCAGACGACACCGCACTATTTACTTCTTTTTGGTCAGTCTCGAAAATCTTAAAATTATTCAACAAAGCTTTTGAAATGATTGAGGCATGGGCTAAGCTTTTGAGAATAAAAATTAATGTAGCAAAATCAGAATCAATTCTTTTCTCAGTCAGAAGGCCTGCTAAAATAGAACCACCAAAAATGTTTAACGAACCAATAGAATCGAAAAATTCATTAAAATACCTAGGGGGTAAACTTCACAAACGTCTTAACTGGAAAGAGCATATTCAGGAGACTAAGGGAAAAGCCCTCGGGGTCATATCAAGCCTCGATCCTATCACCTGTCCTTCACAGAGAATTTCCACTCCCATACACTTCAGAGTATATCAAAGAAACTGCCACTAAATTTTACGGATCCGCATCAGTATCACCTTTTAAACATATTTCCTCTCTCGGGAGTTATAATCTTGATCCTATTCGCAAACACACGATGCCAAAAGACTTTCTCCTGAAGTAAGTCACCCAGGTCGAGGTGGTTCTGCCACCCCCGACTTACCAGCAACTTTCTTTTTCTTCGATACTCTACCCCACTTCCTCCTCTTCTTCTTTATTCATCTTTTTTCTATAAAATAAATTAATAGTTTGTTGTGGGTTATTCCCGCTCGCAGGCTTTTTTTCCCGCACATAATTAACACCACTTTAAACTCAAGTCATGTCAGATTTCTCTCAGATTTTGTAACAATGCCCAAACTGGTAACGCATAACAAATTCTTCCAGTCTGATCATTCTTCGGGGAGATCATTAACCGAGAGTGCGCGACTGGCGCGGCTTTGCCGCGCCAGCCGTTCACTCCCGTACATTGGATCTCACAAGAGGGGGCTAGGGGGGAGGGAGAAGAGTTGACTGGTCATTTAGACTTAGAATTTCGAATCCCTTCTGGAGGTCTCACCGGGTCGTCTGAAAGGATAGTTGCCTAGTGGTCTCTCTGGATAGTAGGACGAAATTATAAGAAGGGAAAGGTGTGGCGCAAGTAGTAGGGACGGAAATCTCCGGCTCGTCGACGGCGGGTGCCGATCGAAGCCATCAATGACTATCGGCAGGATGCGGTAGCCTTAATTCCGAACGGTCGACAGGAGTATCCGAGACCTCAGGAACCTCATCACCAGGAGGTAATAGAGATCAATGAACCTT
>NC_046657.1:77701389-77716667 GCF_010883055.1 Belonocnema kinseyi | reverse complement strand
CGAAATCGTGGTAAAATTTCAGCCACAACCTCGTCTCACGACCGTGAGATAGGTGGTTACAAGGTGGTTGTATATATATATATATATATATATAAACGTGTTTTACACTTTGCTATGCTTGTCTCTGTAATACTTTAAGTATGATTTCTTGCTTGATAATTAATCAATTAATCCTTTTTCTGTAACAAATAAATATTTTACATGCCATTTTGGGTCTAAAATGTAGAGTAAATTATTTTTCATTGTGAGGATAATGAGTAGATTGATTAAAAATGAAATAGTATCTAAACTGTCTTGTTAAACCCTTTAAGCACCAAGCCTTGATCCCGTTTAATAAAAATTCAGAAAAAATTAGGATTAATGTATAGTCGTTTTCTGATAGATTTTTGCAAAAAAAAATTTCTTCAATTTTTAAATATTTTTCGCTTTCTACTGACATATAATAGCTTAAAAAACCTTACGAGTTGCGGAACAGTCCACTTTGATCTAATTCACGCATTGATTTTTTAGGATTTTAAGGCCGTTGGCTAGAAATTAGAAAATCAAAAATAGTGAATGCTGCTCAGCTGCAACATAGGCCGTTAAAAGGATAAATGACCTTAGTAGTAAGTATTTCTGCTGTACTAAAGTCCTGGCAATGCGGGGCATAGCGAGGAAAGAGAGACATGCGTGAGAGGCGAAGCGCAGCGTGGAAAGTTAGAATATAGAGGCGAGCAGATTAGTTATAAGGTGTGGATGGAAATTAATTATAACAGTCAGCTGTAAGAAAATTCTATAAAAAAAGCTGGAAGTTTAAGCAAGACAATTTTTTAAGGCCAGCAGGCCGAAAAATAAACGTTTATCTATTGTACTGAAGTCCCCACGCTGTACGTTATTTCTATCGTTCGTCTCTTTTTCATTATTAAAAAAAATATAAACATTTTATTAAAAAATAGCTCTGCTGGCTTCAAGACATGCTTATTTAGATGAGGTATTTAAAAAATTATACAAAAATATTCAATTGTACGGACTCAAAGTTCAGACGCGATTGTCATTCTGATATCCGTAATAACGACAAAATTACACTTTCATTAATATGAGATAACGGTATGTTAAAAAAACTATCATTATGAAATCGTCGATTAACTTATTTTTTATGTGCAGAATCAATTAATTTATACAATTGCTAACAAGTGAATGAAAGATTCAGGAAAATTATTTAACGTGTGTAGGAATAATGGACGTCTTTAGAGAATTTAGTCTGACTTATTACATTTATTAGTTATTTTCACAATCCTTTGCCCCTGTAAGTCGCAGGAATCGTTTGTGTCATAAATTGCAGTAAATAGCTTTTTTACGATGTACGGGAAACAAATTATTTAAACAAATTATTTGTTGTAATGTACTAAATATCCTGAGGAAAATAATCTTTCACGATTCATACGATTTACAGGGGGAAATGATTATGAAAATAAATAATATTTGTTTAAACAAGTCAAACTAAATTCCCTACAGGCGTCCATTATTCCTGCACACGTTAAGCAATTTTCCTGAATCTTTTATTCACTTGTTATTACGGATATCAGAATGACTGTCGCCTATGAATTTTGTGGTTGCATGGTTTAATATTTTTGTCTAATGTTTTGCATACCTCATAGACATAACCATATCTCGAAGCAAGCAGCGCCATTTTTATTAGAAAATGTTTATATTTGGTTTAATAATAAAAAAGGGAAGAACAGTAGTAGTGACGTGCAGTGTTAGTTGATTATGCTGTTTCGGCACGTATAATGTATAATGTAATGATTTTATTGAAAAATCGACTTTGCGTGCTTCAAGATATGAGTATGTAGATGGCGTATGCAAGAAATAATTTTAAAAATATCGAAACCTTCGGCCTGACAATTAAGAACCGATTACTCAGTGGCTAAATATCTTGAAAGAAAGTACTTTGGCCATTCGTTGATTGTGTGATCAAATGAAATAAATAATATTCTTTACTATTTCCGGGAAAAAAATTGTTTGAACAAATGATTTTTTTTAAGTACTAAATATCTTTAAGAAAATAATCTTTCACAATTCTTACAACTTACAGAAGGAAAATTAGAAAATCGGCGGCGTGCTTCAAGATATGAGTATGTAGATGACGTATGCAAGAAATGAGTAAGAAATATTCAACTGTGCGGTCTACAAACTCAGAACCGAATACTTGTTTTTTTTTACCACAAAGTACTGAATATTCTGCAAAAAATAACTTAATTTATAATAATAAGCTATAAATTATTAATAAAAGCCAGAATTTGTTAGAAAACTGCGGTGTAAATGCACAGAATATAAAGATTCACGTTATTAATGCAAATTTCATAATGTCAGTTTTTCTAACTGGCCGAAATCTCGTAACAATGCCCGGTCTTAATTCGTTCCGTGTCATTCATCACCCTGTGAGGAGTCTGCTGACTGGAGTTTGACGACGGTGATCAGGCTCGCTGCGGCGTCAAAATTCGGACGCGATTGTCATTCTGATAAGGGGCCTTAAAGCTGAGTAAACATTCGTGCCTTTTAGTTTTGCTTTAGCTGAAACTAAAGGCTAATATTTATCAGTTTTAACAAAAAGTTAAAGGTGTACAAGTCTTGATACTGTAATAGCCACGAAAATCCACGAAAATGATTAATTTTACGAAAGGGAGATTATAATTCTGACATCATAGGAGCATTCTCGGCTGATATGGTGTTTTCAAAGGGCAACGACTTGATGATGATGACTCTAAATATTGCGAAATACGTTGCGAATTGGAGAAAAATTAGTGCAAAATTGACATGCGCTGTGTGTATGAAGTCCATAAGACTATTGGACTAGCTGTCACATTCGCAGATTTCGCTCTCTGAAAGACAGATTGATATGTACGCTTTTTACAGATACCATCTGCAAATACACTAATTTTATACATCCACCAATTTATGATTTTATGTAAATTTGTAAACTTCCCCACTTTAAAATTATAATCGGACTGTTTGTCAATTTATTTCTAATTTCGATACTACCAAATTTTCCACATTGATAATTCTAATGTTATAAAACTAGCGAGTACGCACTTTTCTTTATATGCATATTATGAATTTATGAAGCCGACCAGAAATAATTTTTTATTGATCAAATTTTGGAATATAAAAAATTTGAAAATTAGGCTCTCTGCAAATTTATTGATAAATTCCAGGTTTATCAAGTTGTCCAAATCTAAATTTCGATATTACCTAATTTTCCACATTGATAATTCTAATATTACAAAACTGGTATATGATTACTTTTTTTTATGGATTATAAATTTATCAAGTTACCCAGCAATAAATTTCAAAACCATATTTCGAGTTCTAAGATTTCGAAATTAGGCCTTTTGCAACCTTATTTATAAATTCCAAGTTTATCACGTCGCCCAATTATTATTTCCAATATTAGAAAATTCTCCACACGGATAATCACAATATTACAGTACTATATTTGAAATATTTCAATTTAACAATATATCTAGGATTGAATTAGATGATTATTATGGGATTAATTATTAATTCTCGACAGGATGGACGCACGCGTGCGTTGCAGACAGCCTGCCATAGGCACTTTACCTACCCATCACAGCATTACGGCAGGTGGTGACAGTATGCATGCGTCATTTCTCGAACAGCGTGCCTCGCACACATGCGGGCACTGTGCGTTGCACGATTGTTATCTGGGCAGCTATCTGGACTTTTCACATTTGCCTCTCGCCTCCTTGTTCCGAATTTCGACCAGGCATAGTTGTGTTATTCTGCTCCCCTCTACCCTTTTTAGCTTTCCTTAAAACTTCCACGCTCTCTTCATTTGTGTAGTTACACTTTTTTCCCTTCCTAGTTCTTCTCTAAATATGTATCCTTAGCAACTCCAACTAACCCCTATTAACCATTTCAGAAATCTCTTATGCATGTTTTCCACACCACCCAAACCAACGCATCAAATTATCCAACCGTCATCCTCCAATCGCCATTAAATCTTATTTTTCCTATAACCCATACTTGGCTCATTACTTTACTCGAACATTCGATTTTTTTCATCACCTGTATCTCGTTTTTCCCCTACTCTTCAGAAACTCTCATCATTACGTTCATCTCTTTTTTATCATCTGCTAACAGAAATACGTCGTTCAAGTATGCTAAAGAATAGTTTGCTATTACCCAAAACCGTTCATTGTTAGAAATTATAAATTCATCATGTAGATGTAAGCCTAAGTATTAAAATACTCTGAATAAGGCGCCATACATTTTGTTTTATCAAACTGTTTACCAAATACCTTAACCTAAATTGTGACATTTTTTAAAAATAGAATTTTAATGGAGCCGCCAACAAAAAAAACGTATAAAAAGTGAATGGCTCACTGTTGGGATACAATCAAGTATCCTTAATGAAATTCAAGAAGACAATTCAAGAAGACGAATCAAGGCGTTAAAAACTTAGCCGAAAAATACAGTGTTCATGTTTCTACAGTTCGCAAGTAGCTTCAGAATGAAAAAGAAATTTACGAAAAAAAAAAAACGAAAAATACAAACAAAAAACAGTTCAAACGAAACTCTAATGAAAGGTTAAATGAAGCCCTACACATACGGTTTTTAGAATTGCAAAGAGCTCGATTTCCAGTCTCTGGCCCTGTCCTTAAAGGTGAGATTTTATTTATATAAAGAAAGTGAAAAATAAATTGAAACATTTCTAAATACTTTTGGAACTTATGATCAACTATTTTTTTAATCATAGTTGGCATCCGAGAAAATTGTTTAAATTTCTGACAAGTTTCAATTTTCAGAAGTTCAGAAAATAATGACAGTGATGAGAATTGTGTATTGAAATTATGAAAATTATGCAGTATCGAATCAATATTTAAAAAAACGCACATAAAAATAAAGGATAAACCAAAAATATTGGCCACGCAATACTTTTTGGTTATGTACCACAAAATAAATTGTCTGTGGAAAATTATCAACAAATTCATAAAACTTGAGAAAAACTTTTTAATGTTTAAAAAGTCAACAAAATGACGTATTGCAAAAGTTTTGATTCTTTTTCATGCTTTTCTAAAATAATCGAAGTTTTAAGAAAATTAAACTTCATTCTATATTAATCATTTTAAATAATTATTTGTATATTTCACGAATTTTATTAATTATAATATCGATTAGTCTATAGTATTGTTCCTTTTTCAGAGTAAAAAGTTTTGAAAATTTTCATCAGTGCTCAAAGATATTTCAAAGATTTTGTTGCGAGCGATGGATGGCTCAGCTATTGGAAGAAAACTTATGGGATTCGTCAACTAGCACTTACTGGCGAAAATTTAACTGCTAATGTAACTGAGATAGAACAATACCAAGAAACTTTCCTACAAAAATTAAAAGCATGAACTTGATGGAGGAACAAATATTGAACGCTGACGAATTCGCTTCGTATTTCAAACTTTTACCAGAAAAAACTCTCGCTGATGGTAGTGAGAGCTATGCTCCGGGTTTTAAAGTTAATAAAGAATGACTTACCGTTATGGCTTGTACCAATTTGGAAGGAACGTACAAACTTCCATTCCTTGTTATCGGCAAAGCTAAAATGCAAGAGCTTTGAAGAATTTTTCTATGGATGATTTACCAGTCCATTATGCCATTCAAAAAAATGCTTGGATGGATTCTGATATTTTCACGTAGTGGTTCGAAAATAAATTTGTGCCATTTGTGACGGCTATTATCGAGAGAAAAAAGTTGTTAATGAAAGTTCTGCTTTTGATCGAAAACGCGATGAGTCATCACAAGAATTTCGGTTTGAAAAAGCTGGCATTGAAGTAGACTTTCTGTCACTAAATTGTACTACAATTATCCAAACTTGCGACTAAGGAATTATTCATAATGTGAAGAAAAATTATAGTAACTTACTTCTAAAATCCATTTTTGAGGTTGACCATAAAGAACGGAATATTATCTTGCAAATGAAAATGATCACTATTAGAAATGCAATTTTTTGGTTAGCCGAAGCTTCTTTGTACAGTACACAATCTGATAATGAATCTGTTGTTCGTTATGCCCCTTCTCTTGTTCACCATTGTAATAGCATTTCTGAGCTTCGAGGTATAACTGAGAAAGAAGTTAATGTCTGGATTACTCGAGAGAAGGGACTCATGCTGTCAGATGATGAAATTGTTAGAATTGCTAACGATGATATAGGCGGTATTTTTTAAATACTTATTTCGGTTTTATCGAATTCTTATTTATGAACATATTTAGAGAGAATCCATTCTAATCATGTTTTTATTGTTAACGTGGCTCATATTTTGTGCTTTTTATTGCCAACGTCATCTATTTTCGTGCACTAATTAATGTAGTTGAAAAACGCACTACTGTATAAGGAGGCGAGATTGATTCAAAACAAAAATTTCTGTGAAATACTAAAATTTTAGAAAAAACAAAAGATCTGTATATTTTATTCACTTGGAGGATTCGTCCGAAAATGATGTGGATTCGAATGAGGATGTTGCTAAAGTTACAAAAGAAGACGCTGTCAAAGGACTGAAGGATGCTATGAATTAAGGCGAGGGCTAATATTTGTGTACTGCCAATTAAATTTAGTTCAAAATTAAAAACATGTACAGATTTTAAAACTTTGATGATTTTTTATAACGTATTCGAAAGTTTTCAACTTGTAAATTTTGTTTAATCTAGAATATCCAAAAATGAAACTTCTAACATTAAGAAATATAATTTTCAAAATTTAGAAATCTTAAATTGCAAATCATAATTTTTTTCAAATTTCACGGTTTTTAATTTCTCAAAATTACTTATATCGAACTTTCAAATTTGACTGTTTTGTGAAAGTATTTTAAAGGTTCCAGATTTTAAATTTGTTCAATTTTGAAATTTGTGAAACTGAAAATTGTACCATTCGAAAACGAAATTTTCAGGAGCTTAACTTCATAAAATGACTCATTTGGAATCCTGAAATTTTCATATTGTCTGGTTTTCGAAAAAGTACTCCAAAAATTTAAAACTCTGCATCGGTAATTATTCTTGAAATTTTAGAAATTTGCGTTCTGATATTAACAATTATCTTCTTTAAGATCCAATTAAATTGAAATTTCAAAATTTTAATAATGAATTTCGCGAAATTTCTATCGCTCAGAAAATTCTTTCAAAGTTTACATATTCAAAAATGCACTGAAATTCTTTACAACTTGACATTTTCGAATTTAAAAACTTGGAATTTATGAAACTCAGAATTCGATTAATTTTTAAATTCGAATTCGTAACTTCTAAAACATTTTCCTTCTCCAGAAATAATCATACATGTGATAAGTTTCACTGAAACTTCTACAGTCGAAAATCTAAATGAAAAATGAGAAATTTTGACATTTAGAAGGCCCCCCAAAATATTTTCGTTCCGGCGCCACTGAAAGGAAGGTTTCCTTTCAACGAACATACTTGTTCGAACGTTTAAGAGCGTTTAAATTCACGCGTGCGTCACGTGGCTCTCACGTGTTGCAGGAGAGAGGGTTATCTGACACTTCGTGTTCGCTAACCCTACAGCCACGAAACCGAGAAGTCTCGTAGAGTCTATTGTATATTCACACACACAAACTCATCGATAGATCGATAGAAACATCGATAGATGTTTCTGCAAAGATGTAGCATACTACCAGCGTGACCTATCGATGGCCTGGATTGATTACCGGAAAGCTTTCGATTCGACCTCCAATAGACTTATCATTTGTCACAACAGCAACGGTCGCCTTTCAGAGAGGTGTCTTTCAGGGCGACACCATGAGTCCATTCCTCTTTTGCCTTACATTATTGCCACCATTTCTAGCACTTCACCATTCCGACGGGTACTTGTGCGGCAACCCTGCAGGTCGAAAGTACAAGGTCACTAAAGTATTTTACTCGGACGATCTTAAGATCTATGCTAAAAACAATTAGCAACTACGTCTAGCTCCAGAGATTGCTAAAAGATATGCTAAGGAAATAGGAATTGAATTTGGGTGAGAACAATGCGCCAATGTTTACTTGAAGCGAGAAAAACTTAATTGTATCCCTGAAGACCCTGAGCTCGTCAATAGAAGCGCCATACGACACCTTTGCGCTGTAGAGACTTATACATACCTGGGCGTGCCACAGAGCCGAATTCAGGATGTGATATCTATAAAAGATACTCTCCGAAGCAGATTCAAACGTCTTATCTGGCATAAAGCATGCATCTAAAGTATTCTGTTCCGCGACTCTACATCTCACGCCGTCAAAGTGGTCACGGAACATTGAATCTTGAATGTCTTCTCAACAGGATTATTCTAGGTACAGCACATAGAGTCGCAAATGGAAGAGATCCTCTTCTTAAAATGGTCAGGAAGCACGAAGAATTGGGCAAAGGAGTATTTCTGTACAAAGCAGCGGAGGAGCCTGCTGAAACACTCGGAATTAAGTTCAGTATTAGGGGTGAGAAAAATGCATCAAATCTTATCTATCTCGAGTACTCACTCCTGAAAGCCCGGATTAAGAAAGCACAAGAGAAAAATTTTCGTGAACAGCTCCTCGATAAGAGGATGCACAACATCTTCCACAGAAATGTGGATGATCAGTCAATATCCGGTGAGCTAACTTTTGCTTTCTTTAAATCACCCGGATTGAAGTCCAGCACGGGGGGTTTCATGTTGGAATGTCATGACGGTGTCATTTCTACCTTAACATACCGTCGCCACATTTTACACCAAGACATTCCCGACGATAGCTGTAGGGGGTGCCATGCACGCCCCGAGCATTTGGTACACATACTAGCTAGATGTCCAACTCATGCGGGAGCAATCTACATCCAGCAGCACAATGCGGCACTAAGAGACCATTGTTTCTGTTGCACACTCGAAGTCTGACCTGGCTGTTCTTGCCTTCAAGAAGCGACCCATGTTCGTTATCGAATTTTCGGCACCAGCTGACAAAAACATCATAGCTAAGGAGAATGAAAAAAAAGAGAGGTATAGAGACCTTATAAGCGATTTGCGACGATTGCACCCGGAATATTCTGTTAAACTAATCGTCCTTATCATCGGCGTTCTTGGAGGTGCCAAGCTTTCACTGGTAAGTAGCCTTAAAAGCATCTCTGCGTGTGAACAATATGCTAAAACACTTGCAGGAAAAATTCAGAAGGCGGTCGTCCTTGGGTCGCTCCGTGTCCTCAAGGTGCACGAGACTTTTGTCGGATCGTCGTATTGATTCCGTTACAGACTGAAACCACGCATTTCACGGTCTTGAGATGTGGTTGTGACTGAAATTTTACCGCGAGATAATTGGTAAAATTTGGAGCAATTAATCGAAGAATTTAAAGATGCATATTTGAACGAAAGATACTCAGAAATGATAAAAAATAAAATAAAATTTTGAAGCCAGACAAAAGATCAAGATATTCACGCGTTCGTGACAGAAATTAAACAACTTTTCGAAATATTAATGCCACGTCCAAGCCTAGAATGGCAATTGAGAAAGACTTTTGAAAATCTGAAAATTGAATATAAAATTTATATTTCGAGAAATGCTTTTTCAAATTTTTTAGAATTATAAATCTTAGGACGACAATGAGAAACGGAATTGGCAAAATCTAAAATTAGAGGTCAATATTTAGGCATTTTAGATAAAAATGATAATAAAATGAATAAAAATAAAAATGGTCAAGGAAATCATAAAAGTCCAAATAATATTGAAAATGAGAATCAGAATAGAGATAAAAAAGAAAATTGTAATCAAAATCAACAAAATATACCATTTCAACCAAGATTTCCCAATGGGAATCCTAGATTTTTTAATTCAAATTTTGAAAATAATAATAATAACCCCCAAGGGAATCTCGGTGGCTCAGTTGGTTAGACACTCGGACTTCACCTGAGAGGTCCAGGGTTCGATCCCTGAGCCGGTACCTCTAGAAATTTTTCAATGTACCTTTACCAAGGTTCCGGTGGTTCGGAACCCACCTTAAGCTGTAGATCCCTCCATCGTGTACTTGACTGCAACCCAGTCCTTCAATGATGGGGTAAAAACCCGGCTTTATCCAATATGTCTGGGTAGACTGCTCTCATCAGATCACTTGATGGCATTATAAAAATGCGTCCGTGACTGACGATATATACCGGGACGGCCCCGTGCAGAAATGATCAAATAAAAAATCCAACTCTAACCAAAAATGCCTTCGACATGTTGGGCAATATAAGCCTGTGACAACATTTCAACACTGAAATGTTTTTTTATAACCCCCTACCGAAGGTGTTCAGCGTTGATGTCGCGGTAGGGCTTGAGCTCTCCTCTCATGACTTTGACGGCAATGTTGGAGGTAGCATTGCTACTGACAGGGTTTCTCATGGCAAATAGGCTGATAACGAAGAGGAGAGGGACTAAGTAGAACACCAAAACCCATCAATGAAAAATGGAGAATATATTAAAGATTTTGAAATGCTTGTCGCTTCCCGAGGATCGTTGGGCCGCCCCTGGAGCCACCGCTGGGGGCCACATCATTCGGGACGGTGGCGATGGTGAGCTGCGAGATGGTCAGGCAGATCTCACTAATCAAACAGCTGACCAGCAAGAACATCTGCGACAAACGGTAAGCAGTGGAATATCAACTGTGCCTGCTGAGGATGCTTTGGCTAACACTAGCTATTTGTAGCCAACCACCTCGAAAGAGATACCGTGGGAGAGCATTAATTGGGATACCACAATAAAAGAGGAATTGGTGCGTCTCTATTATGAAAGTGCGAAGTTTGAAATAAACAAGGAAAAATGATACAATTGAACAACAAAATTTGCTGCAAAGTATCCTAATATACAAAAGGTCGCACTAAGAGATCTTATCGCTAAGCTGCAAGACATCAGGACTAATCTACATGTTACAAAAGACCGAGCAATGGAGATTAAACAACAGGTTGATTTGGCGTGGAAAAACGACGGCAACGAAGATCAGTTAGAGAAAGCCGCGACAAACGGTCAAGCAGGTGCAACTAATGTTCTTCCTCAACCTATTGATGATTCAACACCATCACATCCTCCAGAGGTGGATGACCTTATACAACTAGAGGCAAAAGCAGAGGTTCAGCAACCAAAAAAGCGACGAAAATGGACATACCATATGAACAGAGATGTTATGCGCCTTTATTTTTTGGTAGAGAAATGTGGGCAAAGTGTGAGGAGAGAACATCTTAGAATCTTCTTACTTAAATACCCAGAGCTAGCCACAAAAATAAATGAACAGAATCTGGCCGATCAAAAACGTTCAATATCTGTAAACAGACTGCTTTCGGCTGTTGAAATAGCTGCTATCAAAATGGAAGTGGAACGGCAGCTTCCTATTGATGAGCTCGCCTTGGAAGATGTGGATAACGAAGACTTGATTGATGCTGAAGGCATAGGTGCTAGGGATAATGAACATCATGCACCGGATCCATTAGAACCACATCCGGATATTCCTAACGATGATGTAGATAGGGACACACAAATCATCTGCGTACACTAATAGGACATCTCGACAGCAATGTTTCACCTACGTATTTGAACGCATCACGAAATGCGTAGAGGTGCAAACTCTTGTATACTGTGCAGCTGTGGCAACCGTTAGAACGTTGGGCCGGAAAACTAGGCCTGCAAATGCAGTTTTTGTCCCAGCAAGGGATCGAGATCCACCATGGAAGATCAAGTTGGATATGGATGTCAGCAAAGTAAGGTGCAAATTGGGTCGATTAACTCAATATAAAAAAGGAAATAGAACCAGAAAGCTGATGAAACATGTTACTAAAATCGTCCCTCCTCGGCACATCGAGACATTAACACCAGCAATATTGGATGAAATTTTAGACTCTCAACGTCAGAGACTTGATTTTCTTACTGCCAGACTGCGTCGGTACAAGAAAAGTAATGCACGAAGGCAACAAAACCAAAACTTTCAGACAGATGAAAGAAGGTTGTATCGTGAACTGAGAGTAGAGTCAAATAACCACCAAGGCACCGAAGTCCCTCAACTGGAAGATATGACTAACTACTGGTCGGGTGTTTGGGGAAAAATGAATAGATGCAATTTGGACACTGCGTGGTTCAAACTGGAGGAAGCAAGGGCAAGCAATAGCCCAGAAATGCATCTGACAAACATCACAGCTTTGGATGTTTCAGTTGCCTTGAAGAGGGCTAGTAATTGGAAAGCTCCAGGTCCGGACATGGTGCACAACTTCTGGTACAAGTACCTGACGAGTGTGCATCTTGCGTTGGCAAGGTGTTTTTAGAAGATCATTGAACACCCAGATTTGATGCTAGGTTTCATGCTCCAAGGTACTATGTATATGATACCAAAAAAACCAGACGTTCAAAATCCATCTGACTTTCGACCGATAGCCTGTTTTCCAACAATTTATAAATGTCTTACGGCTACTATTGCAGATAAGGTATATTCTCATTGCGACGAGAATGAAATTCTTACAGAAGAAAAAAAAGGATGTTGTAAAAACTCACGAGGCTGTAAAGATCTAGTCACTATAGACGCTGCTGCCATGAATAAAGCTCGCAAGCATCAAAGGAACTTACACATGGAATACATTGACTAAAAGCAAGCATTTTCTTCCGTTCCGCATGACTATTTGCTTGAAGTCTTAAAACTTTACAAAATCTCTACACGCATTATTGACTTTCTAAGCCATGGGATGAGGCTCTGGGGTACAAGAATCAAGTATTTTGATCATGGACAACCAAGGATAACTACATCAATACGCTGTACGACGGGTATATTTCAAGGAGACTCCTTCAGCGCACTATGGTTCTGTTAAGCATTGAATCCATTGAGCAAAACACTAAACAGCATGTCTCATGGGTTCAGAATTCATGATAATGATGATGGTCATAAAGTGACCCATCTTCTTAACATGGATGACCTGAAGCTGTACGCTAGTTCAGACCAGAAACTGCAGGAAGTTATCGATGTCACACAGCAGTTTTCCAATGATATCCACATGGAGTTCGGACTAGATAAATGTAGAACAGTGCATTTAATCAGAGGGCAATTAGGGACTGTTATTAATATAAACATTAATATTGAGTAATATTTCTATGAAGCATGGAATTTGTTATTAAAGTTCATTGCTGGTGGAAAATGCAACAACTTTTGAAATTTTGAGGTTAGGAATTAATTTTAGAATATAAAAGCGATTCGCTGGTCGCAGAATTAGATAATTTTGGCCACTTTAATGTAAATCTTCCGTATAAATCTACAAAAATCTATCAAATATTATTTTTTGCTATGAAAGGTTACGAAAATTTACTACAAAAACTTTAAGAAAGTTAAGCTTTTACTGAAATTTTTCTTACAAATTACACAAAGATGTCATTCAAATTTATGAAATGTTTGATGAAAAACAGAAACTATTTTAATCAGGATTAAAATAAAAAATAACTTTTTATGTTTTCATCTTACGTCTTTTTGATAAATTTGTTTACTGCGAGCAGTTCGCTCTTGAATTGCAAAATGTAATATTAACCTCAAAATCTCAATTAGTTGCTACTGCATTTTTTATGAGCAATGAAATTTTATAACAAATTCCATGTATCACAGGAATAATACTTAATGTTTACATTGAATGCAAATAATAACTAAAACATTAACTTCTAACTAAAAATACACCAAGTTTACACTAACTTTACTCAATATCAGAAAAGTACCATTAAACTCCTTGCGCTTGACCTTCACAACAAAACAGCTGTATAAAATGTATAGGCTTCTAATGTTTTATGTGCTTTTAAACAATATATGGTTTAAGAAATGTGGGATTGAATGAATTATGTTCAGGTTTATGGATGTATCGGGTCTTCATATTTATATTTCTAACAAAAAACACAAATTTTCAAAAAAATACGGGAATTTTCAAACAAATAATTCCATTTTTAATTTTTAAAAATCGAGTTTCAATAAAAAATATCAAATTTTAAACAAAAATAGAATAATTCAGTTTTTATTATATAAAACTTAATATTCAATAAAAAAAATGATATTTTCTACAGGCTATTTAAAATTTTAACCAAAACAGGCGAATTTGACAGCAAATAGTAAAAGTTTTAACAAAAAAGATGAAATTTTAATCACAAAGATTAATTTTCAATTAAAAAAAATCTTTTTTAACAAATAATAGAATTTTCAACTAAATTAATTTTCAATCCAAGTAAAATAATATATAAAGTATTCAAAATAAGATAGAATTCACTTAAATTCTGACAGGTTCTACACATTATATGGCAGAATCTTTGAGCGATTAACATTTTTTTATAGTAAATTATGCAAGACGTTTTTTCTGATATAAGACAAAAAAATGGAATTTGGATTCAAAATACCAAGTTTTTAACAAAAATAGAATAATTCAGTTTTTAGCTTATAACAGTTAATATTCTATCGAAAACATGAAATGTTCTACAGATTGTTAAGAATTTTAATTAAAACAGATGAACTTGACATTAAATAGCAAAAGTTATGACAAAAAAGATGAATTTTTAATTAAACAAAATTTTTTAAAACAAATAATAGAATTATCAACTAAATTAATTTTCAATGCAAGATCAATATTATAAAAAGAATTTAACATAAAATAGAATTTACTTATAACCAGGAAGGTTCTACACATTATTTAGCAGAATCTATCAGCGATTAAAATTCTTTTATAGTAAATTATGCAAGAAGTTTTTTTCCGATCTGAGATAAAAAAAGTCAAACTTGGGCATCTATGTTAAGAATAATAAAAAACAGATTAATTTTTCACCCATAAAATAATTTTTAACTAAAAAGATGAAGTTTCAATAAAAAAATATCAAATTTTAAACAAAACCAGAATAATTCAGTTTGTAGTTTATAAAAGTTAATAATCGATCAAAAAAGTGAAATTTTTTACCGATTATTTCAAATTTTAATTAAAAGAGATGAACTTGACACCAAATAGAAAAAAGTTTTAACTGAAAAGATGATTTCTCAAACACAAAGATTAATTTTCTATTTTTAAAAATTGTTTTAAACACATAATAGAATTTTTAACTTAATTAATTTTCAATGCAAGAACAATATTATCATAAGTATTTAAAATAAAATAGAATTCACTTAAAATCTGGCGGGTTCTACACATTATTTAGCAGAATCTCTCAGGGATTAAAATCCTTAGTCTAACTTAACTACTACTTATATTCTACTCTTTCGCATTACGTAGGATAAACAATAGTAACAGTAGTGATATTAATTCCTAAAATGAGCGAGC
>NC_046657.1:77694901-77701289 GCF_010883055.1 Belonocnema kinseyi | reverse complement strand
CCCCTTGTTCGCCAGTCCATGCATTTAAGTCCCCCCCTATTAAAACCAATTCTTCCTTCTTTTCCTCCATCCATCTCCTTATCACTCCCCAGCCTTCCTCTTCCCCTCTTCTTCTGTATACACACACCACTGCTATTTCTACTTTCCCAATTATAAGTTTTCTTATCATTGTTCCATCCTTTTCCTCCATGTTCCCATCTTTTCTCCCTTTTACTGCTAATTCTTTTTTCACCGCTGACACCATGCCGCCCATCCCTCTCCCTTTAACGTGTTCCTTTCTTGCTTCTTGCATTGTCCACACATAACCTTTCGGTAACATCTTTTTTATTCCCTTCCAGTCCTTCTCATCTGCCCAAGTTTCTCTCATCATAATCACATCCCACTTTTCTAACTCCTCCCAGAATCCTTTGTTCTTGTTCTTCAAACCTGACACATTCCAGAAAGCTATTTTCACGTTTCTCTCTTCCCCTCCCTCTTCTTTCCTCTTTACTTTGTTTCCCCTTTGCCGCTTGGAAACCTCTCTGATTTATTTCTAGCCTCTTTTTCGTCCCCCTTCCCCCTAACTTTCTCAAGACTTTTTCCTTTTTCCTTAATTCTTCTAACTCTTCATCCCAGCACCATTCCTCCCCATTTATCCATAACCTGTCTCTCCCTATCCATACCATATGGCCCTTTTTCCTCTCTACCCAAGCCCTCTGATCTATTTGCCATCTCCTTTTTCTCTCCCTCCATGTCAGATCTTCTTCAATTCTTTCCCTTCTTCCTCTCAATAATTTTTTTCTCTCCATAATTTTCTTTTTCTCCTCCTCACTCCCCACTTTTACTAGAAACATTCCTTCTTTTCCTTCTTTTGACCCTCCTATTCTCTTGACTCCTTCTACCCTTACCTGCACTCTAATACTTCGAAAAAGATTTGTAATTTCCACATCTCTCAGCGATTAAAATTGTTTTATAGTAAATTGTGCAAGACATTTTTTCCAATCTAAGACAAAATAATCGAATTTGGACATCTATACTAAGAATAATAAAAAACAGATTAATTTTTTACCCAGAGCATTAATTCTCTACAAAAAAAAAAAACGATTAGTTTGCAACCAACGATGATATAATTAAAATTTTCTTTAAAGCCATTAATTTTTAACAAACAAAAAAAATCAAGAAAATAGTTCAATCCTAAATAAACAAGATAAGATTTTAACAAAGAAAAATAATTTTCTACCAGAAAAACGAATTTTCAAATGAAAAATTTAATTTTTAATTAAAAATATAATTTTTCATCCTGAAATTGTGTAGTTGAATTTTTAATCAATTTTTAAAAAAATAGTTGAACCCTAATCAAAAAGATCAGTTTTCAAACAAATAGTGGAGTTTTCAACTAAAAATATAAATTTTTAATTAAAAATATAAATATATAAAACCAAAAATAGGATAATTTTTTTTATTTAAAAGAATTAATATTTAACGACAAACAAATAAATTTCAACAAATTAATTGAAATTTTACTAAAATAGATGCATTTCATGATACATAGTTGAAATTTCAAGCACACACATGTATTTTCTACCAAGAATATTAATTGTATATAAAAAATACGATGTTTAAAACAAATAATTGAATTTTCAACCAAAAATATCAATTTTTAATTCCAAATTTCAGGGTTCCGCCAAAAGCGGGATAGTTAAATTTTCAGTTAGAGAATTTAATTTTTACAAAAAAAAAAAAAAGAAAAACGGAATGTGCAACTTAATAGTTTTGTTCTCAATCACAAAGATGAATTTTAAAACGAGAAGACTAATTTCCTACCGAAATAGAGAATTTTCATCGAAATATGTGCATTTTCAAATCAAAGGATTGAATTTTCAACTACAAAAGATTAATTTTTAACTTCAAATATCAATTCGCTACCAAAAATGATATAATCCAATTTTATCTTACATAAATTAATTTTGGACAAAAATAGAATAATGCAGTTTTTAGTTTATAAAAGTTAATATTCAATCAAAAAAATGAAATTTTCTACAGATTATTTCAAATTTTAACTAAAACAGATGAATTTGACACCAAACAGTAAAAGTTTTAACAAAAAATATGAATTTTCAATCACAAAGATTAATTTTTATTAAAGAAATTTTTGTAATAAATAAAAGAATCTTAAAGAAATTGTTGATGTAAGTTGTTGGATTTAGGGTCAGGTGAATTTAAACTAATTAAGTTGTTTCAAACGTTTCATCATCACACAATGATAGCCTATATCAGAGAATTTTATTAAATCTATGAAAAGTACACAATATCTTGTAAGTACGCAGTTTTACAATTGGAAGCAGTATTTTTTATGAATATCTTAGTTGTGAACTAATAAAAAATTAAAATTACTTATTTTAAAATTTAAATTTTGTTTAATTTTATGAAGAACTATTGATAAATCTTGCAGTAATCTTAAAACATTATTTTATTTTAAAGGAGTGTAATTGATGAGGAGACAATACCAATGTAATCGAAAAAGTTTTGTCATCAATTTTGTATTTAATGAAACCATTTTCAAACGAAAAAGTTGTTTACAAATGATTTTTTCATTGACGTATATGTAATTATATTAAATTCTTTATAATTTTATTCCTTTTTTGTTATTTTTCAGATGATCTGTTTGTACGAAATTTATTATTATAAATTGTAAGAAACCTTATACAGATGTAAATTGTTTTAAACTAAATTAATTTTCAATCCAAGAACAATATTATAAAAAGTATTTAGAATAAGATAGAATTCACTTTAAATCAAGCAGGTCAGAATCTCTCAGCGATAAAAATTATTTTATAGTCAATTATGCAAGACGTTTTTTTCCATATTAGACAATAAAAAGTCGAATTTGGACATCTATGTTAAAAATAATATAAAACAGCTTAATTTTTTACCCATAAAATTAATTCTCTACAAAAGACGATTAGTTTTTAACCAACAATGGTATAATGAAAATTTTCCTTAAAGACATTAATACATAGTTGAAGTTTCAAACAGATGAATTTTCAACCAAGAAGATTAATTTTATATAAAAAAAGACGATGCTTGAAACCAATAATTGATTTTTCAACACAAAAATATCAATTTGTAATTCAAAATTTCAATTTTTTACCGAAAGTGGGAGAGTTAAATTTCTAGTAGAAGAATTTAATTTTTTGCAAACAAAAACGGAATTTTCAACTAAAAAAGATAAATTTTTAATTTCAAATATCAATTCTCTACCAAAAATGATGTAATCCAATTTTATTTTACAAAAATTAATTTTTGACTAACTATGAAGGAATTTTCAAAAAAATAATAATTGAACCCTCAACGAAGAAGATGAATTTTCAACCGCAAAGATTAATTTCCCTGTTTAAAAAGACGGTTTAAAAAAATTATATTTTTAACAAAAAAGATCATTTTTTTAAATATCATTCGTCTATCAAAAATTATATAATCGACTTTTCTCTTAAAGAAATTAGTTTTTCACCAAAAAACGCATTTTTCATGTAATAATAGAATCTTCGAAACAAAGATGAAATTTCAATTCAGAAGTTTATTTTTCTACCAAAAATAACGAATTTTCAACAAAATTCTGAATTTCTAAATATTGCATCCAAAACAGATAAACTTATTTCAAAATAGTTCAATCTTTAACGAAAAAAGGTCGATTTTAAACCAAAAGGATTAATTTTCTACCAAAACATAAAAATTAAAAAAAATTAATGATTAAGTACAAAAGGTGAATTTTTAATTTAAAATATCAATTTTCTACCAATAATATTACGTTACTACAAAAAATTACGAATTTTCTACAAAATCTATAAAGTTTCAAACAAATATATGATTTTTATTTAAAAAAATATCATTTTTAACCAAAAGTAACATAAGGAGATTTCATCATTATAGAAATTAATGAAAAAAAAGAAATTTGAAGAAAATAGTTGAATTTCCAAACAAAAAGATTCGTTTTGAACCGAAACAAATGAAGCCTCAATTATAAACTTAATATTCAACGAAAAATTAAATCGTTCAGTTTTTAGTTAAAAAAACAATTTTCAACTTAAAGAAGTGCAATTAAAAAAATAGCTGAGTTCTCTACTAAAACAGATTGCAATTTAAAATATCAATACGGTTTTAACCAAAACTGGAAAGTTAAATTTTCACTTCAATAAATTAATATTGAAATAAAAGAATTGCCAAAAAAACGGTTGAATCCTAAATCTGCAAGAAGAATTTTCAAACAAGAAGATTAATTTTATACTAAAAAAGACAAATTTTTAATAAAATCCATAAATTTCTTAACAATTAGTTAGATTTTTAACTAAAAAGATTAAACTTTAATTTAAAAAATTACTTTTTCACCAAAAATGTCATAGTTTAATTTTCTGTTAAAAAAAATTCATTTTCAACAAAAAAAAGTGTTATACAAATTATTTCAAAGGAGATTGAATCCATTTACCATTAGGCAGATTCTGCAATTCAAGTCTTTAAATTGATCAGGAAGGAAATTTTGTTGTTTTTAGATTAAATTTTAAGAAAACTATTTTTTCGTCAGAAAAAAATTCTATGTTCAAAAGATTAATTTTTAACCAATAAGATTAATGTTTTACAAAAAAGACGAATTTTGAACCAATTACTTCATTTTTAAACCATAAGAGAACAGTTTTTTTTAAATTTTTAGATGAAAATCTTCAACAATTTAGATGCATTTTTTATGTCTTGACTAAATTTGTTTCATGTTTAAAAACTCATCTCTTTGGGTAGAAACTTGATTTTCTTACTGAACATGAACACAATGAAAGTGTATTCCTTTAAGTTTAAAATTCAACTGCTTTTTAAAACTTGCATTTTTGGGTGAAAAACTCAACAATTTTGTAGATATTTTTCTTTTTACTTTGTTCGTTCTAGAGCTTTGCGCTCGATAATATATGCATATATACATCTAAAACTGTAATTTGGTAGTTGTGAATTATCTTTTGTTAAAGCTCCATTGTTGAGGACTCAATTATTTTGTTTAAAATTTGTAATTTTTCTTTGCATTCGACTACTTGGTTAAATGTTAAACTAAATGAGTGAAAATGGATCTTTTTTGAGTTGAAGATTCATCATTTTAGTTGAAAATTCTTTCTTTTTTTGGTTGAGAATTCATCTTTTTTGTTGAACATTTCTCTAATTGTTTTAAGGTTGAGCGATCTTTTACAAATTAATTTTTTTTTGTAAAAGATTCATTATTTTAGTTAAAAAATGTATCTCTGGTTAAAAATTTAAAAATTGTCTTGAAATGACTTTTTTTATTCAATTCAGCTGTTGTTGTTTTAGAATAATCATATTTTTTAGTTTTTGGTTGAAAATTTATCTAATTATTTAAAAGTTTAACCATTTTGTTAGAATGTTATATTTTTGGATGAAAAAGTAACTATTTGATTGAAAATTCGTTAATTTTTTAAACATGAAAATTAAACTTTTTCATTTGCAGTGTAAACGGTTTTGTTAAAAATTTGGCTTTTTAATGAAAGATTTGCATTTGACACAGAATAGTTTAACTTTTAATCAAATAGTTAAATTTTTAACCTACAAATATAAATTTTAAACTAAATGGCCAAATTTTCAAACAAAAAAGATTAATCTTTAACCAAAAAGAGTTGCATTAAAAAAAAGAATTCTCAATGAAATCGCAGTGGTGGATATCTTAAAACAAAAAGAAAAGGTTTTCAACAAAATATTTAAATTTTTAACCAGAGTTGAATTTTCGAATCAGCATGTAAATTTTCAACAAAGTAATTGACTTTTTAACCTGCAAATATGAATTTTAGATAGAAAATGTAATATTTGATATTTTAATGAATGCAGATGCTGCCAAGAGATACTTTGTGAAATAAGGAAACGAATTTTCAATCATGAAGATTAATTTTCTATACTTCTTAAACTTTTCAGTCAAAAGACTATTTTTCTGTAAAACTGTTATAACACCTTGACCCTCCATCTACCACATGATAATTTTTCAAATAGTTATTTGTTGAAAGTGTTATTTAGAATACAATATTTCATTAATTTCAATGTAATTTGAAATATAATAATTATTATTTTAATTTTGAACAAAATATTTATGTTTTTCATAAAGTTTAATGTGATAAGTCCAGGGGAAAGTGGGAGACTTAACTAAGCCCAATAATCGAAAATTGGCAGAAATTTGCCTGTTGGGGAGACTTAACCAAGATTTTTAGGGAAGAGTTTACCAAGTGGCAACAAGCTTATTACATGTGTTTTTCAACATATAAGGTCATTTTTGATTATTACAATGCGCTTTCAAAAATTTTATTAAATTGATTTATCAAAATTGTGGTGTAAAAATGCAAAGTTCATTATTTAATGAATATGATTATCA
>NC_046657.1:77690631-77694801 GCF_010883055.1 Belonocnema kinseyi | reverse complement strand
ATAATATGATAAGAATATTATTTCGAATAAAATAGTTCATTTTCTACCTAAAAATAAAGAATTCGTTGAAATCCTATATAAAAGATTAATTACAGTTTCAGATACAGAACTCATCCCTTGATGTCTTGTATTATTTTATACTAATTCCAGAAAATGGACCCAAGATTGATTGTGAAATGCCGAGATTGCTTCTTTCCCACTGCAAGCGAGGACTTGTTAGTTCACACTTGTTCAAAGTGGACAGAGTTGCTGAAACCCCCACTTAACGAAAAACCCGAGGAGAAACAAAAAAGGTAACAAGAAATAGATAGAAGAAAGAAAGCAGAAATTGACAGAGAGATGTATAGGGCGCTGAAATAAAATGGAGAAGCAGAGAAATTTAAGAAAAAAGAATAAGAATTGAAAGTCGTTAAATTCGAAGAAAAAAGGATTTAAAAAAATAAAAGGAAATGGAAAAAATGAATGAAGAGGAAGAAATCCAAAAGACAATAAAGAAAGGGAGGAGGAAGAAAGCGAGGAGGAATGAAGAGAGATCATCGCGCGAGGTTAAGATATTGGGATCGAAAAAATAGACAGAAACTAAGAAAGGAAGCGGAACAAAGAGAGAAGAGGAAGCAAATGTGGAAAGAACAAAAAGAGCTAGGTGAAATAAAAAAATTGGCACCAGAAGAAGCCAAAAACAGAACAGAGGATTTTATAAGAAGAAGACAAGAAGACAGGCGATAGAAAGAGATGTGGAAGTTTCACATACATAACAGTAACAATTAATTAAAAATTATTTCAGATAAAAAAGAGTTTATTTTATATTTTAAATGCTATCTGAAGTAATTTTACTTTTATTTTTGGAAATGATAAGATGAACAAAAATAAAGTAAATACGGCTATAAGAGATCAAGACAGAATTTTAAATAAAATAATAAGTAGAATTTAGATATAAGTTACATTTCAGCTGAAGGACCAAACAAAGCGGAATAGCGGAAGAAAATATTAGTGTGGACGGAGAAAAATTAAAATAAAAAATTCAATTAAACAACTTGAAAAATAGTCCAAATTAAGTTTTATACATTAAGCTCAGTAAAATAAGCTAAGAAGAAAAGAATTAAGAGAAAAATAGTATTTTATTTTTTGTTTTAAGAGGTAGGATTGTTTAAATTTGTTTCAGAAAGAAGATGGAAGACGACAAAATGTGGAAATGTCGTCACTGCGAGAGAATGGGTTCTGTGGAAATCTACATTTTTAACGACACCTATTGTGGTGAAATGTCAAACCGGACCAAAAACGTTACGTTCCGCTCTCAACCTATCTGCTGTTCTCGAGCCCCAACGACGCCATCCGCTAGGACGAATCATAGTCCATCAGCCCCGTCTCATCTAACGGCACCATCAACGAGGAGTACCATCCTGTTCTCGCAGTAATCTGGGATTCACCGCCCGGGTTCACCAAAAGAACATCCTTTACCCATTCTCACAAAGATCCAAATTCCAAATCCTATCACTTAATTTGCGAGATCCCACATATCTTTTGAAACTAAGTAGAATATACTCATATCTTCACTTAAAATGTCGGCATATTGCATTCATTGTGAAAAATAACTTTATGAATAATTAAACTTACCGTGTAAAAATATACTTGCAACGAAATGAAACTGTTAGGAACAAGCTAAAGTAGGTTTGCACTGTCTGGTGGAACCTCGTGTATATTTGAACCAATTATTATTATTTTTATTTATTTATGTTCTTATATATTATGAGTATTTATATTTCAATTATTACTACCATTATTATCGTTTAAGTGTAAGTGCACTTGACTTACATTTTTTGGATAATTTTTTCGTGTTTGGAAAAGTACGGTGTAATTATTATAATTATGAAATTATCTTGGCTCGTTTTCTCCCCTAATCTTGACATCAATTATGAGACTGAACATTGATAGATAATAACCCAAGATTACTCACAACGTACATTTTCAAACACAAAAACATTATGACAAAGAATGTTAGACAAATGTACTTACACTTGCGCGATAATAATGGTAGTAATAATTGAAATATAAATACCCATAATATATAAGAACATAAAAAAAATAATAACTAGTTCAAATATGCACGGGCTTGCACTAACCAGTTCAAACCTGCTCTAACGTGTTCCAACCAGTACCATTTAGTTGCAAGGATATTTTTACACGAGAAGTGAATGTTCTGGTGGACAAAAGAAGCAACAAGACGAAATTGTAAGTGAAGATGTAAGTATAGTCTACTTAGTTTTAATTGATAATAATAATAACTTTACAACGGGCTTACATGTTTCTCCAGGTTGGAATAGTTTAGTGCAAGCTCGCCTTAAATTATTAATTTCCTACCCTGATATTTTAATCATAACATCCCTTGCGTTTTTGGTAATTAAAGAATGCCATTTTTCTGTTTTCAATGTTTACGGCATGTTACAACATCCCTTAAAATTAATTAAAAGACATATTATTGCTATGCTTGCTTCCTCGACTTATTTGAGAGTGATTTTAAACCGTAGTAGTTGGATAAATAATCTCTAGTGATTTTAAAGACTAAAAAATTATGATTTCTATAATTGGATGCTTAAGGTATAAAAACACCCTTAAAGCATGCTGTATACACAAAAATAATTAACCTTTCTAGTTCGTGGGAATGAAACTTTTGTTTCGATAAGTCTGTTCGACAAAATGTGAAACTCTTAGCCAAATCTATCAAAAAGTTTTTGAAAAAACATCATTTCACCAAAATAAGCATTTTTCTATTAAAATACATGTAAAAATTGAAACTTTGATAAGTGTTTGCAGAAAAACTTACCATTCTTCTTAATCTTGTCTTTGAAATTTTTACCCTGCAGGTTCGAAAATACAAAAACAAATTTTTTAAATAATTTCTCACAAAAAGCCATTTACTCTAAATTTGGTGTGGGCTCCTTTATAATTTATAAAGAAAAGTCAATAGTTGGAGTTGGACGACATGATAAATCTGGAATTTATTATTCAATTTGCAGAGGGTCTAATTTTGAAATTTTAGAATCTGGAATTTAATGGCTTTGAAGTTTATTTGCTGGATGTCTTGATAAATTTCAAATTTATAAAGAAAAGTCAATGTTCGCCAGTTTTTTAATATTGGAATTATCAATGTAAAAAATTCTGTAATATCGAAAATAAATGTTGGGCGACTTGATAAACTTGAAATTTATAAATAAGTTTGCAGAGGAACTAATTTCTAAATTTGATCATATTGAAATTTGTTTTGAGTAACTTTATTACTTTATAATGTATAAAGAAGAGTGAGTATTCGCCAGTTTTGTAAGATTAGTATTATCAGTATTAAAAATTCTATAATATCGAAAATAATTGTTAAGCGACTTAATAATCTCGGAATTTATCAAAAGAATTTCAGAGGGCCTAATATCGAAATTGAAATTTGTTTCTGATTTGATCAATTTTTAATTTATTTTTACGTGATTTATTAAACTTATAATCTATCAAGAAAAGTGAACAATCGTCACTTTCGTGATATTTGAATTATCAATGTGGAAAAATTGGCAACATCGAAATTGGAAATAAATATTCAAACAGTTTAACAAATTAATTAATTAATTAATTAGTTTAAAAAGTGAACATACAATCATAAATTGTTTTATCTAGAAAATTGGTGTATTCTGAGGTGATATATGTAGGAACTATTTAAATTTTTTGTAGCCAATTTTATTCAAATTTTTAAATTTTATTTCCTAATTAAAGACTGTCGCACATTTGGCTACAACTCATACCCTTTACTTGCGTTCTATAAAAAACGGCACCACGACACCGTGTCTGTTTTGAAACTCTCTGCCTAACATGAGTTTTGCTGGGCTTACCCCTGTTATACAGTGTTTCGTAGCGCGATAATCACACAATTTTCTGCTGATTTAATATAGCGAATTTTAAAATTGAATGCATTTAGGAAATCTGCATATCGTTGTAAACGTCGGGCGGCGATTATCGGTACGCCTTTTTTTGGTCAAAAAATTACAACTAAAGGTTCATGATCAGTTCTTAATACAAATTCTCGTCCGTATCGCACGTTAAAATTAGTTTTTTCAGGATCATAATTAATAAGAACTTCTGCAGATTGCAAATATTTTTTGGCTTGGTTAAATGCATATTGACATTCATTCG
>NC_046657.1:77686445-77690531 GCF_010883055.1 Belonocnema kinseyi | reverse complement strand
TTGGTCTAAATAGACCTTTATGCGTACTTATAGTAAGAATATCTTTTCTTTGTTCGTCAAGTAACAGTTTTAAATAAGCTTCACGCATATCTATTTTAGTACACACTACACAAATTTGTGCTTGAGCAATTAAATATTCAACTCGTGGTAAAGGATAACGCTCGATAACAATCAATGGATTTACTGTGACTTTATGGTCTTCACAAATTCTTAAGGTATCATCAGATTTCACGATAGGGGCTATAGGTGTTCCCCAATCGCTCACTTCCACTAGTGTAAACGCACCTTCCTCTACTAAAAGTTTAAGTGCATTTTCAAGTTTTTTTCTCAGAGCAAAAGCCACGCTTCTTGGTTTACAGTACACTAGTTCTGTATTTTTCTTTAGTTTAATTTTAAAAACACCCTTTGTAAATGTTCCTAATCCCGGTGAAAATAAATCGGAATTTTTTTCAAAAATGTTCCCTCTCAATGATTCAAGTTGACCTTCGAAAAGATTATGTACATTATTTACTGCGTAAATTTTTGGATTAGATTGTATTATTTTTAAAGGCCAAAGCCATAAGCAATTTCGATATCTTTATTCATACCCGTCGGTCGTTTTTGTTCACCGGTATAATAGTCTTTTTTTAAATCGGTATCAACTAATTTTATGTTCGAAAAATAATGTTCATAATCGTAATTACTAATCAATGAAATTCCAGCACCGCCGTCAACTGCCATTTTTAAAAGTTTGTCTTTAACATTAATTTTTAAATATTGCGGTTCGATTTTGTATACATTTTCGGAGTGAACAACATTTTTGTTTTTAATTGTATGTAAGTTGGCAACTTCGTTATTGTTAACGTTACGTGAATCTACGTTTGCATTAAATTCCATTTTTATTTTCTTTCTTGACGCTCCCGGTTCAGTTTCCTTTTTACTATCCTCTTTTTCGTTTTTTCTTTATTTTCACTTAACATAAGATCCCTCAATAGTCTTCTCAATTCGTCCAATTTCGCCGACTCGTTCACTGTTTCACTCCTTTTTCTTAATTCAACAATCACATCAGCTTTACTGAGTTCATAAATCCAAGAGATGCCTTTAGCTTTACTCTCGTAGGACATTCTTTAAAAAAAAAGAATTCACTTTTTCATATCACTTTTACGCACCGAATCATAAATATCTTGTCAGAATTCACCAGTTGTGACGCTAGACACACGCGTTTTCCAAATATCTCGTCGCCAATTGTGATATTTCTGGATTGGTAAACATAATTACTTTATTGAATGCAGTAATAGACGAGTCGACTGCCCGGCTTCAACTGCCCGTGTCTCCGCACTCCTGCCTGAACACACATACACATACATATAGTAATGTACATAAATTCCATTTTCTTTATTTTTTTAAAGTTCAGTTTATGAGTTGTATATGGACCAGTGACACACATTTTAAAAAAATATTCAAAGATCGATTAACAAACATCCTTAATTAGGAATATAAACTGCTTATAATTGTATTCCTGAGCTATAAAATATGAAAAAATTACCCCTTAGATAAAATAATTCAGCGTACTAATCGATAATCTTATATTGAATGAACTTCTATATCTGTCTAAAATATGAAGAATCTCCCTAAATGCTTTTTAGTATAGATCTAAGCTTTCTTTGGTGCTAAAATATCATTATACTTTATAACATATTCTACTGAACACCAATCCTTTTACTGTTTAATTGTACTAATACTTTCTCTTAAATATAACTAAAAGTGCTTAACCCATTAAGTCCCAGCCGGACACATTTCCAACATTTTCTTCAATTGCTCTATACACTATCAAAACGGTCCTAAAAAAATTAAGAATAGTCATATCCGATGTAAAATTGTCTGAACTTTCGATTTATGTGATCAGAATTTTGAAAAAAATCTTGAATCTTGAAATTTGAATTCCCAACTTGAATTTTGAAATTCTGATAACATATTCGTAATCAGCGACCCAAAAAAAACCCTAGTAAAAATTGTCATGAAAATTAAATGATTTTAAACATTTCTGGCCGCCATATTAGACCCGCCATCTTGAATTTTGAAAATCTGACATCATATTCGTAATCAGCTACCTTAACAACCTACTGGTACAGATTTGCATGGAAATAGAAATAAAATTGTTGCTAAAAAAATACAATTTTTATACAAAAATTTTTTATTCCAAGCCGCCATATTAGGAGCCGCCACTTTTTTTAAAACGTACCTGCATATTTTAAAGGTTAGGGTCCATGAACGCAAAAAAATCCACAAATTGTAGACATCCATAGATGCTTTCGATCCGAAAATATTGAACGAAAATTTATTTTTCAAAACCACGTTTTTTGTTAAATAAACAACCATAACTTTTTCTAAATGCATTTTTTTCAAAACTCTGATTACATAAATCGAAAGTCAATTATACATCGGATATGACTATTCTCAATTTTTCAAGGACCGTTTTGATAGTGTATAGAGTAATTGAAAAAATGTTGAAATTGTGAAAAGGGTGTTTGTTAATCGATCTTTGAATATTTTTTTATATGTGCGTCACTGGTCCCACTCATAAACTGACCTTTAAAAAAGAACTAAAGAAAACTAACCTAATATTTGGAGCCGCACGTTGTCCTGGGATTAATAAAATCTCCTGAATGTCCCTTTCATGCTGGATAAACTAATATTTTGTTCGAAACATTTATTTTCTGAAACGTACAAATGCTCGGACACACTCCAAGAGCAGATGTTTTTCGAAACGCAGAGGGTAGATAGCAGAAGTGTTCTTGACACACATGTCCAAACTTATTTTTTACGCCGAACTCGGAAACTTACGAAGTATTCGCAGAGGTTTCCATACATTCTAAAATACCTGACATTATGAATATAAATGACAATTTCCGGATTGCTTACAATAAAACGAGTACAAATAAGCTACAAAAATGAGCACATTTTTTGCAATACAATTGTCGACGCCTTAGCCGTCGGAAAAATAGTTTCTACATTGGAGATTAAAATGGAAATAAGAATAAAGGAAAGAAGAAAATTTAACTCTTTTTGAGTAAAGAAATATTCAGCTTATTTATTGCAGATCTGATTTGCGAATGTACTCAGTTTCTACATACATCAATTTACCAAAAAAGTAAATGTTCGAATTACCAAATTTTCCAAATTGGAAATTCTATCATTACAAAAGTACTAAATTTGTCAAGTAGACAAAAAAATAACTTCCAACATTATCCACATTACCAAATTGGAAGCCATAATTTTTCAAAATTGGGTTCTTTGCAAATTTATTTAAAAATTAAAGGTTCATAAATTAGTTAAAAAATAAATTACAAAATTTCAAAACTGAGTTCTTAGCTAAATTTTTTACAAATTCTAAATTTATCAAGTGGATACATCCATAATTAAGTGCTTCAAAAATTTTTTATAAATTATAAATTGATCAAGTAGCCAGTTAAATAAAATTTTAATGACTCACTTTACCAAATATGTAATCGTTATTTTTCAAAGATGGACCTTTCGAACATTTTTTCATAAATTGTAAATATATCACGTGGAGAAATGAATAAATTAAAAATTACCCTTTTTACTAAATTTAAAATTATAATATTCCTACAAAAATAGATTCTTTGAAAATTGATTTATAAATTCTCAATTTAGCAAGTGGATAAATAAATCAATTGCTAGATTTAAGGATGGATCTAGGCAGCGCATATAAATTCTTTGCAAATTTTATATAAAAAGTCTAAGTTTACAAAGTGGTGAAAAAAATAAATGCCAAAATTATCCACTTTAGCAAATTTTAAATCCTAATACACCAAACTCTCGCTTTCAGTCAAGGGTCGGGGGTTGCCTTCAAATGTTCTTCGACTTATTTCGGAGGGACAGAAACATAAACAGGGAGGGCCGCCTGACTCGTATCCAAATAGATATATATATATATATATTCAAAACAACAGATCGCGCAGGGCTCCCGACAATGGGTCGGCGAACAATGCCGACCAATCTAGAGCTGGGGGAGCCAATGAAAATGGATTCAATGCGATGGATCAGCGGGATCTCGTGACCTTCGGGTGGACGGAGCGACTGAAT
>NC_046657.1:77672667-77686345 GCF_010883055.1 Belonocnema kinseyi | reverse complement strand
AGCATCCCTGCGTGTCAACAATATGCTAGAACACTTGCGGGAAAAATGCAGAAGGCGGTTGTCCTTGGGTCGCTCCGTGTTCTTAGGGTCCACGATGCTTTTGCTGGGTCGTCGTATTGATTCCTTTACAGACTGTAACCACCTATCTCACGGTTGTGAGACGTGGTTAGGGCTGAAATTTTACCGCGATTTCGCTGGAAGCGGGTGCAATTTTTCAGATTAGCACCCGCTCCCGGCGAAATCCTGCGGTTGTCCTTATGACAAATTTATATATATATATGTTTGTGTGTGTGTGATATGCGCTGAAGAAAGGGGGCCTACTCTGAAAAGTGAGATTTTTCGGGGCGAGCGGTTGAAGTAGACCCTTTAGACACAATTTTTAGGAGAGAGGTAAAACTCACGAAATCTCCCCTTTCCAATTACCACTACATTCTCATTGAAAGAGATAGGTCGTAGACGCGCCCCACGGACAGGGTATAGATGAGACACATCGATGGGGCGATGAGTGGTGGGAGGAGTTTCACGGAATCTCGAGCTCTTGAGCCAAAGCCCGATTTCGCGGGTACCTAGCAACTCAATTATTAGCAACAATAATGCTCGGATTTTTTTTTCGATGGTTTCATTGAACAGAGCAGCTCTCAAATTTTGTCAGAATTACTTTTTTTTTAAATAGCGGACCAAAATACCTCAAAAGACGTGTTTTTTTACATGCTCTCCAGGTATACCATAAAAAAAATAAGAAACACGAGATTTTTATTCAATTTGATATTTTTGTCAAATATGGTGGATAAAAAAAGTTTGTATCATAAAAAGGCCAATGTCAACTCAGTCTTTCAAACTCTTCTGTGACCATAAGATTCTTTAGCCACGAACTATATAAACCAGATATATTTTTAAGGGTTTGAGGCATCGCTGATTTAAAATTTGCCATTACTTTTTCAAAATTAATTTCCTTAAACAAATTATTTGAACAAATTATTGCATTATTAACTAATTTTGCAAAACAAATTACAAAATCAGATTGAATGGAAAAATTACATCCGGAATAGTTTTTTTACGTTTTGAATCACGCTTTTTATTAAGCAAATTTATAAATAATTAATGTTGTAAATTTAATAAAACTGTTTATGTGCATAAGAAAGGCAAAGAAAATACAAATACGACATCAATTACTTAAGGAGTTTTTGAGGACGCTTAATCCAAACATGCGATTAGATTTGCAAAATTATTTTGTTTAAACAAATTATTGCGTAAAAAACATTTTTTGTATAAAAAATGTCAGGATTAGATTCTACGTCAAAAATTATGTACGACATAGTATTTAAATTAATGGCATATTTAAAAACATCGCATAACGTTTTATATAACATATTCAATCATTTATAAGAGAGATAACAGTAACTTTCCGCATTCCCCCGGGTTTAGACTGTCATAGATATCATTCATGCCTGCGTTTTTTGTGATTACATTTTTTTTTTTTTTTTCGTATTTTTTTTTGCGACTTTTTAATTCGTTACTAATTAATAAATTTATTTTTTCTTATGTTTTTTACACTTCTGAAGTTGAGAATGTAAGTGCTTTAAATTGCTTCGATGCGTTTAAATATGCCATTAGGTTCAATACTATGTCGAGCGTAATGTTTGACATAGAATCTAATTGTGAGATTTTTTGTGCAAGCATGTTTTATGCAATAATTTGCTTAAACAAAATGATTTTGCAAAACTAATCGCATGTTTGGATTAGGCGTACTAAAAAACCCTTACATAACCCCAAAATTAGATAATAACGCAATCATTTGTTTAAACATATTGTTGAAACGCATTAATTTTGCAAAAGTAATGACAAATTTTAAATCAACGATGCCTCAAACCCTTAAAACTATATCTGGTTTATATAGATCGTAGCTAAAAAATCGTATGGTCACAGAAGAGTTTAAAAGACTGAGTTTACGTTGGCCTTGTTATTATACAACATTTTTTTAACCGCCATATTGGACTCGCTATTGATATTTTTAAATAATAATAAGAATTATTTGAAATAGGTTTTTAAAACGAACATTAAAATGATATTACAATATTAAAACGACCATTACATACAAATTAAAAAATTTATTTTTCGGCCGCCACTTTTAATCCGTTTTTTTTTTAAATTTTATTTTGAAATTTGACATCGTCACATTTCAAAAATGTACTCTTTGAAAATTCTATATTGAGCAAGAAGCCAGTTAATAAATTTCAAAACATACACGCTTAACAAATATAAGATCCTAATATTTCCCTATTTTTTGGAATATTAGGAATTTAAACTTGGCATTATGGGTAATCTTAAAATTCATTTTGCTAGCCGCTTAATAAATGTAGAAGTTTATAATTTTATAATCTCGAAATTCTATAAATTAGGCAATTTCCATATAAGTCTTTTTTCTTTATTCATGAAACTGAAAGTGTCTCGACTTTAGTATGTTGTCATTTCAAATTCCGTAAATATGGTATTTATTTTGTTGCTAAGTGATGAATTTAGAATTTATAAATGAATCTGTAATTAAACCATTCTCAGAATATGAGGATTTAAAATTTGTTAAAGTTAGTATTATATCATTTATTGATTTTGCTACTTCATAAATTAAGAGTTTCTAAATAAATTTTAAAAGACTCTGTTTTTCTTCAATCGTAAGCCTATTAATTCGAAATAAACTTGCAATTAGCCCAATTTTTAAGCATCAGGATTTCAAATTTGGTCATGTGAGTTATTTCTTTTTTTATTCATAATGTGTTCACTAAGGGTTTACATGTCTTCCATTTCTTACAATACTTACGCCTACATATTTTATAAAATCTCATCCTTACTATTTACAATTTACAACTATTTAAAACTATTTACAAAAAATCTTATTCTTAGAACTTTATTTCTATACATCACGATAGCGCAATTTAGAACGTGTTAGCGAACGAGTGAGTGATTGATCGATCGCTCTTATAGCCCCCCCCCACTCCCTTGCCCTCCTGCACTTTCTGTTTTCTTTCTTTTTCCCAATACGTTTCTGCCCTTACCTCTTTTCCCAATATAAATCTTGCTATTCTGGCCCATCTTCTTTCTCCCCTTCCCTTTTCTAAAGACTTTGGTGCCCCTCCCTTTTTTATAATTTTATACCATTTATTGTATTTTGATTCCTCAATGATACCCCATCTTTCTATTAACTGTCTTTCCCTTTCCCTTTTTTCAATTCTTCATAGTTTACTTCAATTCCGTCTTCTATGTATCTAGCATTAAAGAAATTCCTTCTTTATTCTGCCCATCACATTATTTCTATTGCCCCCCGTCTCCTTTCTTCAACCTTCAACAAACACCTTCTTGCGAACTCCCTTCCCTTTCCCTCCCACAGCTTAGTCTAAAATTGCCATACCACCTTTCTCGCTCTAGTACTCAATTTATCCCTTTGTGCTTCTTTTGTCACCATATATCCTAGTGCTCTCAGGTCTACCCCTGGTATCTACCTTATATACCTTCCTTGTAAACTCTCAATCTCTGCCCTTTCTTTTCATTTCCATATCTCTGTTTCATAACCTAATATGGGCCATACCATCGTATCATCTGCGTATTAAATTCTATTTATCCAATTCGTTGTGAACCTTCTTTTGCCTATTCCTCATCTCTGTTACATTACTCCTACTGTTTTTTATTATTTCTCTCATATCGCTATGATTTTCATTTATTTCCCATTGAAGTATTTCTCTAATCCTGTAATTAAGCCCGCCATCTCTTCTGCGTCATCTGCCATCAACACTATCCTACTCTTATCCCATTTTTCGCTGTAACTTTTTCTCTCTCGTCTCGATCTAATTAGTAAAACGCCGCCTCTAAGTCCATAAAAATTGCTAGCATTGCCCCTTTTCCCTTCTTAATCCTATTATTTACTAGATAATTCAGAACATTTACATTTTTTATCACCCCCATCTCTATTCCAAATCCTATCTGATTCGGTGTTTTTATATTTTTTCCTCAAATTCTTCTTTAAACATCTCCGATAAAACAATGTTAATTTTAGTGTCACCCCTCTATAATCTTTAACCTCTTCATTTGCCTTTCTTTACTATGGCTACCACTACTCCTTCCTTCAATAACTCTGGCCATCCCTCTCCTCTCCATACTCTATTGCACATTACCTTTGCCCATTTCTTTAATTCTGTCCCCCATATATCTAGACATCATTTGGAATCTCATTTATACCAGGCGCCTTTCTTATTATTCCAAACACCTTAACTATTCCTTCTCTTGTTATGTCCTCTTTTTCATCTTCCTCCCTACTAGATTTTCCTCCTTTCTGACTTTCCCTTCTACCCTCCTATCAAGCTCATACAATATTTTTTCCATTCTACCGATTCAATATCCTGGTTTACTTTTTTCTTTCTTTTTCACTCTTTATATACCACCTATCAAACCTCTTCTTCCGTGCTAGCCTTCTTCGTCTATTGTTCAAACCTTTTATTTTTCTCCTATTTTTTTTATCACAAAACTCAGTTTACTCCTTTTTCCCCTATATTTTTCCACTATATGCCCTTTTCTATCATTTTCCTTATTCCCCTTTCACTTCCTTCTTCTTCTGTTTACATTCCTCATCTCATACACTTCTATCCACTCCTCCACTAACTTCTTTTTTTCTTGTGCACTCTACTACTCTTTTCATTTCTCTTATAATTATTTTCATCTTCTCGTTTACATTGTCTTCTCTCATTTTGTTACCACGACCTTTTCCTTGAACTGTTATTTAGCTTATATTCACCAATCCCTTCTTTTTGTTTTTTTTGCCCCTTGTCGTATACTACCGCATAGTCAATTAACGTCCCCCTATTTCCTCCTAAACGTGTTTATTCCCCTTCCTCGACCCCCTCTATATTACATTTTAGGATAAACCATCCCATATCCTCTAGGCTCTTTAACCATTTTTTTCCCTCCACATCTATTATCTTGTCTTTAGTTTTTTTCCCCGCTCTCCACCCATTCCCTCCCTCCTCCATCTTCTGTTCTCGCTTTAAAATATTTTCCTAGTATAAGCCTAGTCTCTTGATCATTTTCTTCCATCAGTTCTCTCATCTACTCTGATTTCTTCTGCATGTCTTCATTCCCATCGACCTCCACTATCTTCCACCTCTCTCCTATATTTATCTATTCTACTATTATTGCTTTTTTTGTCCTTTCATCCCTTTTTTATACTTCACTGTTATATATTCTTTTCTTACTCCCATCACCATTCCTGTCATTGCTCTGGCTTTTTTATTCTTTCTCTTTGAATTTTGAACCTGCCATTTGTAACCTCTTGGTATTTTTTCCCATCCCTTATCATCTAATCACGTCACCATCATTTCTACTACATACAATTGTGTCAAATTTCTCTGTAATGTTGCAGTTTTCACACTGCAAAATTACTTGTTCTATATTTGCTGCTTTCGTTGGTAAGCAGCTCTTCTCCCTTTCGCGAATACCCTTTGGCTAAAATAAGGTCTAACTAGAGATATACACGCTATAATATCTTTATTTTTTTATTGATGGGTTCTTAAACCAAAATTCTGGCTTAATTGTTAATATATACACCTGATGGTAAGGAGCGGTTTTTCTAAAGGACAACAACGGGAAGGGGGCTGGTGATGCCAACATGTCAGCAGTTAGTCGTGGGCGCAATAATATGTTATTTTATAATGTGGGTGAAGCACGGATGTGATTCCCGCCTTTAAAATACCCGCGACTGCAAATACTCAACATGGCGGTAACAACGCAGCCCATTGGTCAACACAGTCAGCAGGTACTCTCAGCCTACAGATTTGGAAAAGCGCGGGCGGAAGTTCCTGCACCGTATACGGGAGCGCGCAAATACTTTGGGTAAAATTCCTTTAGGGCGCGAATTGACACGGTTAACGCGACGCAGAAGCACTAAACGGGCCGTCTGCCCAACCCTTCCTTGTATGGTTGGAGCTTGACAGTGGAAAGATTAAAGATAGTTACTCACTCTGTGTGAGACCTACGTGATATTGTTTGGTTTTCCTTGGCTCTGTTTTTGAGAGATAGTTTTGTACCTATCGGTGGAGTAAAGTTGTACGGCCAAATTAGAAGATTTTAACTATTGTTGGTGGACAAAACCAAATGTTGTACGGATGAGTCCGAGCTTTGTAGTGGTTAAATAAAGGTTCTGGAGGTGTAGTCTGGCTGTCCAGACAAGGCCAGTTTTTTTGCTACGGTTGTTTCAAGAGGTAAGATGGCTTTGTCCTACGTCTAATATTAGATAATTAATATGTAAAAGTATTTGAATTCGCCTTATGGCGGGCGAAAGCGAAACACCTTTGGTAAAAATAAAGGCATGGCGATTATTACTCGGTCAATGTAAATGTCATGAAAGCGTAGTTCTTCTTTTGGTTTTGAATCTCGTCCTGTGTATTGCGGTTTAAGTGTACGGTTGACGGACGCGAATTGAAATATTTTGGAGTTTAAAAAAATATATTATTCCTGTTCGAAGAGGTTTTGTCAAGCCGGATTTACGGTTAGCGAGAATTTTTTTTAAGGTTGGAAATATAACATTCAGTCAAGTAAGTATCTCACCATATTTTGTGTTCCTTTATGTCAACTTGGGCGACGAAAATTCCCTCCTTTTTGCATGATAAAGATTTACAGGTCATTGCCCACGCCACTCTACCATTTATTTTTGTTTGAAAGCCAAGCCGGTCGTCCCTAGAACTTACATTATTATTGTTTACTTAAGCTAATTTACTCGTCGATGAGGCGTTATTTATTCGATACCTGGAGCGGAAGATTAATGCTCCGAAAGTCTCCATCGGAGTTTAAATTGTGCCTTGTTCTTTGAAGTAGAGAAATATAGACCCAACATAACGAATATTCTCTCAGGACTGTTTGGAGTGTAGGAAAATATTCGTTATATCTCATAAACACGTTATCCATTTTTTTCCAAGCCTGCTAAATTCCAGTAGCATATCCTCTAACTTTCCCTACTTTCGTTTCTTGTCACTCTTTGTTTCGTACGATTTCTTATTTCTCTATCTCTCGTTCCTTCTTGTAGTTTCCCGACACCATTTACTTTTTATGTGTATTTTCCATACTTAACCCATGTTCTCTTTCCATTTTTCTTTCCTCTTCCGCTATTTGCCTTACTTATAATAGATATTCCTTTCTACTCATGTCAAACTATCCTCTATTCTCTCCAAGCTTCCATATAACACTCACTTTTTTGTCATTACTTCTCTCTTATGTTCCTATCTCTTTAATTTCACCACTATCATTCTTTCCCCTCCTCGCCTTTCCCTTCCTACAATTCGCATTTCCTCTATTTCTACCTTAGCACTAATCCTTGCTAGTACTTCTTCCACTCCTTCCACTCTAATTTTAGACTCTTTATCACTATGATTCTTTTTCTTTCCTCTCGCTTTTTCTTTTCTTCGTTCTTTTTTTCTCAGCCTTTCCTTCTCCTCATTCCCACTCTGTCCACCTCCAAACTCCCGGTTTGAGCTTTATATTTTTTTATTATGCCTTCAAACTCCTCTAGCTTTTTCCTAACTTGTTCTCATTTTTCCTCAATTCTTTCCAAAGTTCGGCCCGTTCCCGCCTAATTTTTTTTCTTTATCTCATCTCCCCTTTTTCTCCTGCTTTTCTTCATACATCCCCATTCTTCTATTATCACTTCTCGCATTTTTTTTCATCTTTCTTCTTCCATCGGATTTTTCGGATCTTTAGCCCCAGGTCTGTTTCCTTTTGTCCCCTTATAGTCCCCTATCCTTCTCTATAAAACTGTGTTTTCCGGTGGCGATGTAAATATTCGTTGATTTTTTTTACCTTGAACCTATATCATTCTGGTCTTCACTGCTTCTCCTCTCCCCTCTCTTCCTTTTACTGAATGCCGCAATCGACACCACGCTTTTCGCCCTCAATTTCTCCCTTTTCTACCGTCTTCGTATACTTTCCTCTTGCCTCCCTTTCTTTTTTCACCCATTTCGGTGTACTAAAAACCTACTGATCTAAATTAGTTCGTTCCTCGCTGGTAATCGCTCAGCTAGCCTTTAATCCAATTTAAGTTATCCCGTCTTCTATCGCTCTCTATATCTAAAGTCGCCTGTCTCAGTCAAGCACTTACCTGCCTTACCTTTCTCCCTCTCTATCTCGCCATGCTATTGACGAAACGGTCCTCCGTTCCTGTCACAAACCTCGGACCAACCTAATCGCAACTTCTTCGCGAATATTTCTTGATCGAAATAAATTGGCAAATAAATTAGCAAAGAATCTAATTTTTTAAATTTTTATTCGAATTTCAAATTTTATAAGTTTGGTATTTTTAAAATTTTAAAATATTAGGGTTTTAAATTTGGTAAAGTGGGTAATTGAGTATTTATTTATTTGGCTACTTGACAAATGTATAACTTATAAAAAAAATGTTCCAAGAATCCACTTTTGGAATACTACGACTTTAAATTTGGAAAAGTGGGAATTTTGACATTGACTGATTTGGCTATTTGATAAATTCAGCATTTATAAATAAATTTTCAAATAATCTATTTTTTAGGAATATTATAGTTGCAAATTTAGTAAGAAGGGTAATTTTTTATGTATTCATTTATCCACTTTATAAATTTACTTTTTATGTGAAAATGTTTGAAGGATCCATTTTTGGAATATTACGATTTCAAATTTGATAAAGTGAGTCATTACAAATTTCTTTCTTTGGCTAATAGATAAATTTAGAATCTACAAATAAATTTTCAAAGCACCCAATTTTAAAATTTTCCACTCGATAAATTTAGAATTAGCAAATAAATTTGCAAAGAACTCAGATTCAAAATTTTGTATTTTATTTATTGGCCAATTGATAAACCTATAATTTTTAAATAAATTTTCAAAGCACCCTTTTTTTAATTTCAAATTTGGAAAATTTGGTAATTTGAGATCATATATTTTGGAGAATTGATGTATGTAGAAACTGTGCACATTCGCTAGTTATATATATCTTTGTTCTCGCTGTCGCAGTTGTCGGGACTGCTCAATTTTTAGCTTATTTGTAAGCGTTTTACTGTAGGCAATCGGGAAATTGTTGTTTATGTTAATGAAGTTGGATGCTTTAGAATGTATGAAAACCTCCGTAAATACCTAATCAGTTCCAGAGTTCCGAATGAAAAAATAAGTTTGTATATGTGTTTCGAGAACATTTCTGCTATCTACTCTCTCCTTCTCGAAGTCCGTCCGCTTTTGGAGGGTCTCAGAGCATTTCTTCGTTTCAGAAAATCAATATTTTCAACCAAAATATTAGTCAGTTCTTCAATTATTCATATGCTCTCGTATATGAAGACAGATATCTAAGAGGGAATGGGACTAAGAGGAACACCAAAATCCATAAAAACATGGAGTCCTTTCATTATTTCGAAACGTTTGTTGCCTTCCGAGGATCATCGGAGCACACCTGGAGTCATCACTAGGGGCCACATCATGCGGGACGGTGGTGATGGTGGGCTGGGAGATTGTCCGTCATATCTTACCAATCAAGCAGCTGGCCATCAAGAACATCTGCGAGAAACGGTAAACAATGAAACACTAACTGTCTCTGCGGAGGATGCTTTGGCTAGAGTAAGCATATCTGCAGTCAACTATCTTAACAGAAATACCGTGGGAGAACATCAAGTGGGATACCACAATAAAAGAGGAACTGGTGTGTCTCTATTATGAAAGTGCGAGGTATGAAACCAAATGCGAAAAGAGATGCTAATTCGGGACAAGTTTCGATACAAAATATCCTAACATAAGGAAGTTTCAGAGAGAAGAATCATCGGTAAGATGAAAAACATTAGGGTTAATCTTCTTACCTCAGAAGATCAAGCAATAGAGCCTAAACGGTAGATTGATTTGGTGTGGAAAAACGTCGACAATGAACATCAGTTAAAGAAAGCTGCATCACACGATAAAGCAGCGGCGATTGGTAGTTGTTGATAGAGGTGCAAACTCTTTGTGTATTATACAGCTGTCGATATGGATGTGTTTTGGATATGGGTATCAGCAAAGCGAGGTGCAACTTGGCTCAATTAGCTCAATATAAGAAAGTAAATAGAACCAGAAAGTTGACACACCGTGTTTTTAGAGTCATTTACCCACTGTCTATCGAGACATTGGCACCATCAACATTTGAGGAGATAATAGACTCACAACGGCAGAGTTTCGATGTTTTTACTGCTAGACTGCGTCATTACAAGAAAATTAGTGTAAGAAGGCAGCAAAATCGAACCTTTACGGCAAATAAAAGAAGGTTCTACCATGGGCTCTATATAAAGAAAAATAACTAGCAGGAAACCAAACAAATTTAGACGCTGCGTGGTTCAGTAAGCCTGAAATGGAGCTGACCGACATCACAGTTTGAGATGTTTCAGCGGGTTTGAAGAAAAAAGTATCTCGAAAGCTCCAAATCCGGACATCGAACAACCAGATCTGATGCCAGACTTTGTGCTATAGAGTAATACGTATATCTAGCCTAAAAAGCCAGATGCAACAAACAATTGGAGCAATTACCGCAGTTTTTACAGCAACTTTTACAGCCATTCTCACTGCAATGAGAATAACATCCTTACATAAGAACATAAAGGATACTGTAAAAACTCGCGGGGCAGTAAAGATATAGTAACCATAGACGCTATTGCTGTGACGCAAGCTCGTAAGCATCACAGAAACTTTCACATGGCATACATTGACTACAAGTAAGCGTTTACTTCCGTGCCATATGAATAATTGCTTGAAGTTTTGAAAATTTACAAAATCTGCCCACGTATCATGGACTTACTAAATTGTGAGATGATGTTTTGGGGTACAAGAATTAAATATTTTGATCATAGATAACCTAGGATAACTAGATCAATGCGCATTACGATGTTCATCTTTCAAGAAGACTCCTTCAGTGCATTATGGTTCTGTTTATCGTTAAACCCTTTGAGCAAAACACTAAGTATCATGTCTCACGAGTACAAAATAAATAATAATATAGATAGTGATGAACTAACCCACCTTCTACAAATGAATGATCTGAAGCTGAACGCTAGTTCAGACCAAAAAATGCAGCAAGTAGTCGATGTCACAAAGTACTTTTTCAATTATATCTACATGGATTTCGAAATAAATAAATGCAGGAAAGCGCATTTAACCATAGGAGAATTAGGGACCAAAAAGCTTGAAAACATACAAGGGAATGACATCGAGGCAATCGCTGAGAGCGAGTCATGTAAATACCTAGTTGTTTTGGAATCTAAAGGTATTCAGCATGCGATAGTTAAGAAAAGCTTAACGATTTCCTTTACTACATGACTTATATTAGTTCTGAAGAGTTCTCTAAACTCGGCAAACAATATAAGGGCAATCAACATCTATGACATACCTGTCCTCACGTAGACCATTGATCTCATCAAATGGTCGAACAACGACCTTGAAAGGTCAAACAGAACCATTTACGTGGAAATGACGAAGCGCCCAATGCACCTCAGTAATTGGTGATTAAAAGCATAGTGCCGCCACGACGTAAAGGGGGTTGGGACGTTCTTGATTTTAGGAAAATGTATAAGTCATAAGACAGCAAACACATTCTATAGCTGCTCCGTAATAAAGGGTGTCTCAGTTTTTTATCTCTGTGCTGGTGCTTCCAAAATTCTCTATACGCTCCCTGGAGTGATTCCTGTCATCACGATCGCCCGAGAAAACCTCCCTGGTAGCCTAACGCCCGGCCATCGCCAGGACCAATCGGAACCTGTTCCAGGACGGACTAACAACCACCTTCACCGCTAGCAACCTGCCACGGGCTACCGGCTCACCGGTCAATTTAAGTGGTAATAAATGTTGTTTTCGTTTCATAAATTCCAGGCCTTCTTTAATTGTGTTTTCACCTTTCTCGGCGGTTCCAGCTCCCAACTTTCCCCCCTCGATATTGCCAATGTAATACCTGGCGCCCGAACCTAAATATCCAAAAAATTTCCTATAAAAATTCTAACCTGCCGAGAAAAGGGACACAAATTAAATCTACTTTTTACCATGACTCTTAAAACTCTTTTGTCTTTTTTGCATGCTAATTGATCCTTATGCCAGTTTCTTCAATTTATATCGTATTTTCACACAGACACTACCTACAATACCAATACCTTATATATGGATTATAGATACGCAGTGATTTTTATTTATTTTTCTGACCTATCAAATTGATATGCATATGTATCACATTTTCTAGATACCGATTGGAATATTTTTACATGTGCTGGCAAGGAATTGCTGGAAAAAATTCAGAATATAAAATTTTCAATTTTTAAACACGTATTGCGAAAATTAATGGTTGCGAACGGCGAAACGGTCGATATAATTGGACAAGTAGTAATTCCAATTTATATCGGGAATGAAGCGAAACACCTAATGTTCAGGTTAGTCCAAAAATTAAAATCCGTAGATATTTTAGATACAGCTATGCTGCTAAAATCCCTACGGATGATCGTAAGCTATGACTCAAATACCTGGTGGTTACCAGGGACTCCCTCACCCGCTATCCTATGGAAGCTTATTCAAACACACTTCCCATCTCAATAACCGAGGTTAGCTCCAAAAATAAACCTGACACTGTAGGAAAAGAAAATAAGGAAAATAAAAGGACGAATATTAGGGATAAAATATTATCAGAAAATAAGAATAATAATAAAGCGAAATTTGGGGGTAGTATTAACCTCAAAAGTACTAGAGAATTTAACAAAAATATTCTGACAGTAAAAAATAGAGAAATTTCACTAGTACCTATCAATCATAACCAATTCTCAAAAACTAAAACAGCCCAAACTCCTGCAACAAACCCTACTAAGGACATCCCTAGCCCAATTAGCATTCCTACGAGCAAAAAATTCCAACCCCTCGAGAGCATCCCCACCTTAGACACTAGCGACAACTCAAGCACACAAGACACCCTATCGTTATGATAAAAAAACCAGGGAAAGATTATAGAGTTTGCCTATACTTTAGAAAGGTAAATAATATTACAAAAAAGGACACCTACAACAACAGCAATCACAGTCCCTGGAAAGGACATGTATCAATTTAAAAGGATGCCATTTTGGTTTAAGCAATGCTCCAGCCACTTTCCAGAGACTTATGGATAAAATCATAACCCCAGACTTGAAAACAAACGTTTTTGGTTATTTAGACGACATTGTAATAGTTACTCAAAATTTGGATGATCATTTAAAATACTTGAAAATTGTACTACTAGGCAGTCTGATAAGTATCTGAAAATTATCAGAGATGGCATTAGTATTCACTAATGTGAACCATTTTCGTCGAGCTTGATCCTTTAAATGACGCCTGTCAAAACTTCAACCATTTATGTTTACGCATTTACAAGTTACAGCACTAAGAAGCGACCAACCTCCGAGTTCTTTTTAATATGGAAAAATCTAAGTTTCGAGTTTAGATCAAACACTACTATCTTCGCTAGAAAACTATATCCGAGACCAAGGCCAAGCTGGATAAGTATTACCCGGACTTTGCACCTTCGATTGAAACGATTCATAAGTGGTTTGCCGAATTTCGTTGTGGCCGTACGAGCACAGTTGATGCTGAACGATCTGGGCGCCCAAAAGAGGTGACTACACCAGAAAATGTCGAAAAAATCCATGATATGATGTTG
>NC_046657.1:77665200-77672567 GCF_010883055.1 Belonocnema kinseyi | reverse complement strand
GAGTACTTTTCCGACGGTATCAAAAAGTTAGAAAATCGTTGGACTCGCTGTATCGACCTAAAAGGAGAGTATGTTGAAAAATAAAACCGACTTTGGCCAAAACAACGTCTCCGTGTTTCATTTTACAGAGACTTATCAGACTGCCTAGTATATAAAATAAATTATGCAAATTTAGCGATCAGTCCCGACAAATTTGAATTCAACTGCTCAGAAATTAAATGTTTAGGCTTTAAAGTTAACGATAAAGGGTTGCAAATAGATGATGAACAAACTCAACCAATATTAGAATTCCCTAAACGTAAAAATATTAAAAACTTACAGCGCATAATAAGGATGGCAAATTGGTATTGAAAATTTATCCCACACTTTGTTGAAACAATAGAACCGATGAACAGATTGTTGAAAAAAGATAAGACATGGGATTGGGGATTAGAATAAGATGAGGCTTTCCAAAAAAAGTAAAGACTTGTTAACATCAGCACCAATATTAACCTGTCTAAATTTTATCCAGCCCTTTCAACTCGAAACCCATGCGAGTATTACTGGGTTCGGAGCTGTACTTAATCAAACGATTGACGGCATAAATTACGTGATAGCATACGCGAGCAGAAGCCTAAACGGAGCAGAATCTCGATACTCGGCATCCGAAAAAAATGCCTAGCGGTAGTTTGGGCCATTAGAAAATTTAGGCCATATCTAGAAGGTTATAGTGTTAAAGTAATCACGGACCACTTAGCGATAAAGTGGCTCCATAACCTAAAAAACTCCACTGGCCGATTAGCCAGATGGGTACTGAAACGTCTTAAATATGACTACGAAGTCATATACCGAAAAAGAGTTCAAATTTCGTCCCTGATGTACTTTGGAGATCAGGAGAACCTATACAAAATATAGCATTCGCGTTAGCTTGTGGCGTAGAAAAACCGAAAGCGGATATAAACGACAAAACAGACGAATGGTACTCTAATAAATTCAGACAAGTAACAAAAAGACCAGAAGAACACGAAAAATGGCGAATCAGAGATTCGCAACTCTATTTTCACACAACTGACCCATTAAAATCTACTCTTTTACCAGACTCTAACCCATGGAAACTCGTCGTACCCAAAATATTACGAACACAGGTGTTGAAAGACAATCACGATGACTTACAAGCAGGACATTTAGGTTCCGAAAAAACGCACCCGAGAATTTCCGAGTACTACTTTTGGCCAGGGATGTATTCGGAGATAATCAAATACGTAAAAAATTTCAATACATGTCAAAGATCCGAACCAAGCAACCAACCGAAAATAGGGCTAATGAAAAAAAGAATCGTCGAAGAACCATGGACCATGATTGGTGCAGATATCATAGGTCCGTTACCGATTACCAAAAAGAGAAAAAACAAATATTTATTAGTTTTTGTAGATTTGTTTACAAGATGGGTCGAAATAATCACAATTAAAGCAAACGGGAGCAAAATAGAGTGAGAATTCCACAAACGTGTTATTTCGCGTTGGGGAACACCGCGGATTCTTCACACTGCTAATGGCACGGAATTTGTCAATAAAACACTCAGCGACTTAACAGAAAAATTCAGTATTAGGCACACTAAAACACCTACATATTACCCCTAAGCCAACCCAACAGAACACTATAACAGAACAATCAAACAAATTATTAAAACCTACCTAGATAACGATAACGATATAGAGTTACAAAGCGTGTGCAAATGGACAGATAGATTAAGAAGACTACAAATTATAAAAGAAGTTCAGAGAAATTTGGACGTAGCAAATAAAAGACAAGCGAATAGTGATAATTTAAGAAGAAGACCGATTGAATATAAAATAGGCGATATGGTACTAGATGTGGCAACAAAAGTATCAAATAAAATAGACAAAAAGGAAGGTGAAATTTATGATAAGTACGAAGGACCTTTCATTATTAAAAAGAAAATTTCCCCAACTATATACGAATTAAAAAACCCTAAAGGAAAAAGTATAGTTGAATGGAACGTAAATGACTTCAAATTAAAAAGCGATAGTACAGATACTGGCAAATAGAAGCATTAAATAATAATGAGCATGGTTAGGATATTTATACTCAAAATATAGCAAAATGGCAAAGGATCAATAGCATTAATAACAGCTGACTCAAAACTCAAAAACTGACTCAATTAAATTTAGGGACAAACTCAAGACGACGAAAATATTTCTCTTACAGAAAATGGACATGTAAAAATCCAAACTGTGCCAGAACCACATCTTCGAAATCAACCTGACAAAATACGCAGAAAACTGCTGGTTAAAAATGAGAAGACAGGGAGTCCGAGAAGAAGATTTAAAATACTATCCACACCGCCACATGCGACAGATGGTGAAAGGCACAAATAATTTACAAAATAGGACACCGAACCGACCACAGGTACCATCACAGAACGAATCAACCGACACCCAAATTGGCGGGGAACAAGAGGCTGTGGGTGGCCTCCTGGACTGGCAACCCCCATAAAAACTAAAAAAGGAAGAAAAACCTAAGGAGCGAAATCTATACACAAAAGACCCAAAAAAACTTGTATCTGTAAGAGAAAATGATGAAACTCAGCAGAGAATTCGAGAGAAAAGATCTCATATAAAACAAAAGACTCAACGAAGACTTTAAAAAAGAACTAGAAAACCTGAAGAAAAGGGAGGAAAACAGAATGGAAGAACCTAAAAGAAGACTCCCGTGAGAGAATGCAATTAAAAGTAGAAGAGAGGCGAGAAACGTAGAATGGAAGAAGAAAACAGAAGGGAAATTAAAAGATCAGAAGAAGAAAGAGCGATCGAAGAAAAATGGCCAACTTTTAAGCAGAAAAGAAACGAAGAAGTAAAAACGTTCATCTTCAAATACCAAACCAGCATGAAAATAAAAAAGGATTAAAGTAATAAGTGATAACAATAAAAAACAAACTTTCACCAATTTTTTTTTCTTTATCATATGACACTTTTTTTTCGTTTGGTGTGATTACCAATACTTAATGACTCTAATTGTTCTAACTTTGTACTAGTCTCAAGCTACAAATTCGCTAAAACTTTAGGCATTTCTTAAAATAAAAATACATATCCTAATTCTTTTTGAAAACAAAAATATTTCCCACCGTCTAAGCATACTTTAGGAAGCGACAACTAAGAGCCAGAAGAGTTAGTAAATCTTCTATAAAGTTGTTCTTTTGCGTCATGAAGGGCGCAAATAAGGATAATTACAAAAAAGAATCCTAAAAATAATAAAAACTAGCAACATAACAGAAAGACTATTAATATAAAGATGAAAGCAAAGACCACGAAATTAATAATTACAATATATATTTGTTTTGACGTTACTCACTCACGACCTAATACGATAAAGTCAATACTTTCTTTTATATATACAATTTTTCTTCTCTTTCCTAAAGATGTGTTACAGTGTTACAGGAACCAGAAATCACGGCAGCGAGATTGGGAAAGAAAGATCGATAGGACCACAGCCACGTTTAAAAACGAAATACAGAAAAACAATTAAGGTTTTAATGATCAATTCTGTAAAAAACTCATACCAAAATCTATATACATTATACACGACTCCCTTTGTAGCAGCAGACCATACAGATTCAAACAAAACTTCACAACTCCAGATTCCAACAAACAATATTACATACAAGGGGGTGGTGAGCAGATTAATAAAAAAAACAAGACTTACATAAAATCGAAATTTACGACTACGAAATCGAAATAAATATAAATGATCAGACGATGTAAAACCTTAACCGAGAACTCGAAGAAATTAAGGGTATACTCGGCACGGCCCTGCATAAGGGGGGGAGTGCTGTGTCGCGTCCGAGATTTGGCGAAGTCACCCGAGTGGTCCTGAGGCCTCAAGTGGGAACCAGCCGACGCCCGAGGAAACCTCCCCGGTAGCCCAACGTCAGGCCGTCATCAGGAGCAATCGGAACGTGTTCCAGGACGGACTAACAACCATCTTGACCGCTAGCACCCTAACACGGGCTACGGGTCCGCCGTACAATGTGAGTGGTAATAAATGTTATTTTCGTTTCATAAATGCCAGGCCTTCTTTCATTATGTTCTCACCTTTCTCGGCGTTTCCATCTGGACTCCCCCCCCCCCCTTCGACATTGCCGTGACGCACTCATTATATAACTGTCATATAACTATAACTGAGTAAGTTTATTACCGAACGAAGATGTATCAGTTCCATAAAAAATGGTGCAAATTCCATAGCAGTAATATGTAATTGTCATAGAAAACGAATGTAGCAGTATTTCTGTAATTTCTTTGCATGCATAAAGTATGACAATTTTATTAGAGTATCAGGTAAGTGATATGTAACAGCGTTATGATGTAGTTTTGTAAGATTTGTATAACAAACATTAATAACGGAAATTAAGAAAAGTGGCTTACCTGTTGTCTAACAATTGTGTAACGTTTGTTCCATAACTTATTTACATCCAATGACTAATTTTATTACAGAATTACGTAAGTGAAATTTAACGACGTCACTATGTGGTTTTGTGATCTGTGCATAATGCATAGTAGTAACAGGTATATTAGTTTAGGTATATTTAAAAGCGTATATCACTTGTATTTTAGTTTGGTTTCTCGCATGACCTATATCAATTTGGCTATCCTGTTACGTAACAATTCTAAATTTTTTTTGGTAAATTTGTCTAAGAAAATAATGATATATTTTCGACGTTATTGATAAAATTATTATCAATTACAAGTATATCTTTTTAAAATATTATTAAAATGATTAATATTTTATTTTTAGTGCATATAATATATTTAATATCCAAGCTTCTTTTACAAGTGTTGAAACTTTTGAATTTTAAAAATTAAATCGAATAAAAATATTTACATTTTATCAATCTTTTTATATAAAAAATATATTAAAAATTTATCATAAGGAGAACCGCAGGATTTCACCAGGAGCGTGCGCTAATCTGAAAAATTGCACCCGCTCCCAGCGAAATCGCGATAAAATTTCAGCCACAACCACGTCTCACGACCGTGAGATAGGTAGTTACAGTCTGTAACGAAATCCGAGTACAAACGTTGCAATCCCCTCATAAGGTCTCTACACTTCTCTTTCTTTTCATTCTCCTTGGCTATGATGTTTTTTTTCAGCTGGTGCCGAAAATTCAATAACGAACATTATTCGCTTCTCGAAGTCAAGAAAAACCATGTCTGGCCTCAAGTATGAGACAGAAACTATTGTCGAGAATATAAAGTTCAGTATATGCGGCACTCTCTATTCTCGACGATTGACTCGATTTCCCTCGGAGCATTTAGAGGAGCGATATTAAGGTTAATGCCGTAAGAGAAACAGAGATGGTAATGAAGCACTCTTAGTGCCACATTGTGTCTTTGGATGTTGGTCGTTCTCGCATGAGTAAATAACTAGATAGTATGTGAGCTCAAAGCTCGGGGAGTGCATGGCACGCCCTGCAGCTATCATGGGGAATGCCTTGGCTCAAAATGTGACGACGGTATGTTAAGGTGGAAATGACACCGTCTTGGCATGCAAAAATGAAACCCTCCGTACCAGACTTCAATCCGGGCGATTTAAGGAAAGAAAACGATAGCTCACAAGACATTGACTGATCCTTCAAATTTCTGTGGAAGATGCCGTGCATTCTCTTATCGAGGATCTATTCACGAAAGTTTTTCTCTTGTGCTTTCTTAATCCGAGCTTTAGCAGCCTCCTCCGCTGCTTTTTACCGAAACGCTCCTTTGCCCACTTCTTCGTGATTCCTGACCATTTTAAGAAGAGGGTCTCTTCTCTTTGCAACTCTATGTGCTGTATCCAGAATAATCCTGTTGTGAAGACATTCCAGAATCAATATTCCGCGATCACCTTAACGGCGTGAGATGTACAGTCCTGGAACGGAAGACTCAAGATGCATGCTTTTGTTCATGTGCATAACCTTTCTTGTCCCGATATCAAGGGATCTGAGCTCGTTCTTCGTCCATGGAAGTACTCCAAATAAATAGAGTACTACCGGGACAGTTCGGAAGACCAAATCTGCCGGATGAGACGTTTGTATCGGCTTCGGATAGTATCCTTTATAAATGTCACATCCTGTATGCGGCTCTGTGGCACGCCCAGGTATGTACAAGTCTCTCCAGCGCAAAGGTGCCGTATAGCGCTTCTATCAACGAGCTCAGGATCTTCAGGGATGCCATTAAGTTTTCCTCGCTTCAAATAAACCTTGGCGCATTTGCCTAACCCTAATTCCATTCCAATTTCCTTAGTATATCCTTCGACAATGCCTAGAGATAGATGTAGTTGCTCTTTATTTTCAGCATAAATCTTAAGATCGTCCATGTAAAATACAAAAGTGACCTTGTACTTTCGATCCGCAGGTTTGCCGCACAAGTACCCGTCGGAATGGCGAAGTGCTAGAAATAGTGGCAATAATGTAAGGCAAAAGAGAAGTTGGCTCATGATGTCGCCCTGAAAGACACCTGTCTGAAAGGTGATCTTATTAGCTGTCACACGATTTTTTCCGGATGAGATAGTAAATCTGGGTTTCCAAATCGGATGTTCCGGATGAACCTTTAGGATTTCCAAAAGACATATGATAAGTCTATGGGAGGTCGAATCGAAAGCTTTCCGATAATCAATCCAGGCCATCGATAGATCACGCTCCAACCACTCCGGAATCGGCTCTTCCGACTATAATATGAGGTGAAAATACGGACCCAATGCTGATGGGTTGAAGAAAACTTCTTCCACAAGAAGGTTTTGATACAATCTGGTCCCCGTGCGGAATAGTTCTTCATTCCTCTTAATACTTTTTTCACCTCCTCGGTAGTGATGGGTCGGCATTCTTTATCAGGTGTTATGAGGGTATCGCATAACTCCTTGAAGCTATTTATATTTTCAGAGTCTTCGCCCAGTCTATGCTGAACTTCGTAGACTTCTCTCCAAAATACTTCGACCTCCTCTGGTTTGGGTGGGTGTTCGACAGTAACTGGAGGGTCTTGGAAGAGTCGAGATGGGTCAGAGAGAAACTGTTGATTTTCTCTGACCCATCTCTCCCTCCGCTCTAGACTTCTCTTAGCGTCAGATAGTATCCGTATTCTCTCAACAATATGCTGCCTGATGGTAAGCAGCTTTCACTTGTTAAGTGTGTGATAACGGGTCCGGAGTTCGCGCGCGAACTTTCGAACCTTGGCGGTAAAATTCCTGCCAGATGTGATGTAGACAATTACACATTGAATGCGGGACGCGTACTGTACTGCCCAGCCTATCTTTATGGCAAGTTGATGCATTCGTCTTTTGGTCTTATGATCAACCGTTGGTTTTGTTTTACGGTTCACATCGGCCAAAGCTCTCGCTGC
>NC_046657.1:77651938-77665100 GCF_010883055.1 Belonocnema kinseyi | reverse complement strand
TGCACGGTATCTTCCACATAAATGTGGAGGATCAGTCAATGTCGTGTGAGCTAACGTTTGCTTTCCTTAAATCGCCCGGATTGAAGTCTGGTACGGAGGGTTACATTTTGGCATGCCAAGACGGTATCGTTTCCACCTTAACATACCGTCGCCACATTTTGAGCCAAGACATTCCCGATAATAGCTGCAGGGCGTGCCATACACACCCTGAGCATTTAGCTCACATACTATCTAGTTGTCCAACTCATGCGGGAACGACCTACATCCAAAGGCACAATGCGGCATTAAGGGTGCTTTATTACCATCTCTGTCACTCTAACGGCATTAAACTTAATATCGCTCCTCTAAATGCTCCTAGGGAAATCGAGTCAATTGTCGAGAATATAAAGTACCGCATATACTGGAACTTTATATTCTTGACAATTGTTTCGGTTGCACACTCGAGGCCAGACATAGTTCTTCTTGACTTCGAGAAGCGAACCATGTTCGTAATCGAATTTTCGGCTCTTGGAGGTGCCAAGCTTTCACTCGTTAATAGCCTGAAAATCACCTATCTCACGGTCGTGAGACGTGGTTGAGGCTAAAATTTTACCGCGATTTCGCTGGGAGCGGGTGCAAATAACTGGAAAGCTCCAGGTGCGGACATAGTGCATAGCTATTGATACACGTAAATAACAAGTGTGCATCCTGCGCTGGCTAAGTGTTTTCAGAAGATTGTCGAACACGCATATCTGATGACAGATTTTATGTTTAAAAGTACTGCGTATATAACCAATAGCCTGTGTTCAAATTATTTATAAATGCTCTAACCCTACAATGGCAGAGAAGGTAGACTCAAACTGGGACGAGAATAATATCCTTCCAGAAGAACAAAAGGATGTTGTAAAAACTTCCGAAGTAGTAAAGATCTAGTCATCATAGGCGCATCATTGACTTCTTAATGCATGCGATGATGCTTTGGGGTACAAAAATCAATTATGTTTATCATGGATAACCAACGATAACTAGATCAATACGCATAACGACAAGTTTATTTGAAGGAGATTGTTTCAGTGCACTATGGTTCTGTTTTGCGTTAAACGAATTGAGTAAAACACTAAACAGCACGTCTCATGGGTTCAGAATTCATGATAATGAGGATGGTCATTAAGTGACCCATCTGCTTTACATGGATGACCTGAAGCTATACGCTATTTCAGAACAGAAATTGCAGCAAGTAAGCGATGTCTCAAAGCAGTTTTCCAATATTATCCACTGGAGTTCGGATTAGATAAACGCAGAGCAGTGCATTTAACCAGAGGGGAATTATGGACAGCAGAGCTAGAGAACGAGTTCAAAAAGGACATCGAAGCAATGGCCTAGAGCGACTTATATAATTATCTGGGTATTCTGGAATCTATGGGTATTCAACATACCATAGTTCAGAAAAACCTAAAGACTGCCTTCATTAACAGACTCAGAACAATTCTGAAGAGTTTTCTCAACTTGACAAACAAAATTAGGGCAATCAATATCTGTTCCATCCCTGTCCTCACGTACTCCTTTGGGCTTATGAAATGGTCTCACAAACCTTGAAAGGTTAAACAGAACCGTCCGCGTAGAAATGACGAAGCAGCAAGTGCACATTAAAGGCTTTGAATATCAAGGCCGAAACCATTGAGGAATTCGAAATGCCATAGAAACAGAAGCCCATCCGCCGCGAGCATTCCCAAACGGTAGATCAACATGAAGTGGATAGTGAGACATCCAATATTTGACTGAGAAAGGGCGTCCTTTATCCAGAAAGAGAAGATTCTTCATTGCGATTCAGGGCAGGGTTGTCAGCCCCAGAAATGATCGCAAACACTTTTAACATCAAGACGTGGTTGACCGGTGCTGATTATATGGATATAGCAATTATGCCATCGAGCACATTATTGATGGTTGTCGCGTAATGGTTTAGAGAGAATATTTTTTATTCATTTATCCAATAATTTGTTTTTCCGACCTAAGATCAATACAAATGAGTAGCAATATAAGATACAAACAAAAAAGTACGCATGTGTAGCCAGATTAAGCAGCAAATTATAAAGAAGTAACTTACAAAAATCGTAAAAGAGAGAGATTATTTAAGGGTATCATGACAGTCACGTCTCCACAATGATCGCTGACCTGAGATTGATATTCTTGAGTCAGAATAGGCAGGACAAACAGCTAGCAGGGTCATAAGTGAATTTATATTCTCTAAAACGTATACAATCCCTGACAGAGCCCAGAAATCTAAGTCGAGCAATAATAGAAGTTATATAAAAAGGTAATGTAAGATGCAGATATTATTGGAAGTCCGGATAGATTTTTAGATATGGGAAAAATTGAAGACTACTTGAAAGGAGGGATATTTCATAGTCAGAATGCCAGAGATAATCAGAAAAGTTATTTTGAAAATCATCCATATTTTTAACGAGCAACGCAGAATACAAGTCAAGCCACATTTGCTTTGACTTACACAGAGTGAACATATTTTTTGAGCTGAAGAACCCAGTTACACTTCGGGTTGCAATCAGGTTTTAAGTATATTGCCTTCAAATTAAGAAAATATCTTATAGGATACCTATCATCAGGCACAGCCAGCAACCTCGACAAACATTTTAGCGCTGACTTAAATATATCATAAGCTAACTTTAAGCTACCCGTCTTTAAGCGGAGGGCAAAATTCGGCGTGTATGTTGGTAAGCCTAGTATTTTCTTAAAGAAAGAGGACTGTAATTTTTCGACTGAATCGAAGTACCTTAATACATAGACTTCTATTACGTACAAAAGAACACTAAGCGTGAGACTGCGAAAAAGGGTATTCTTAGTTTGCCAGGCATTAGGTTTAGATGCAAATAAAATTCTTGAAACAGCACCCATAGCAATATTCGTAACAGAATATGACTATAGAATTCGCATAATCAAGTAGGACAACGTCACATAAGTGTTCTATTGAAATTTCATACATACCATGATTTCGTAAGTACTCTTCTAGATCATATATGAAAAGGGCAAAAAGGAGAGGAGTAAGGATCTCACCTTAAAGAACCCCACAAGTTACCTTTACGGGCGAAGTCAGATCCTCTTAAGTGCGAAAAGACATGTGAGCGTTATGATAGAGATTCTTTTATAATTCGTATAAGTGTAGTGGACATGCCTACCCTTAGAAGTTTTCTCCAAAGGTGACAGTGGTTTACTGAGTCGAAACCCTTTGTGAAACCTATATAAAAAGTAAAGACTCGTCGCTTAAGGCAGACAAATGAATTTAAATTAAAGAATTTAGGGTATAAATATGATCAATATAACTTCTTCCAGGCCTGAAACCGTCCTGATTTTCTGGGAGAACGCTTACCTCCTTGACACACGCAGTCAATCTTGTCATCTGGATCTGAGAGAAGATCGTAGTAATACTATTTATAATGGAAATTCTCGGGTAATTATGATTGTCAGATTTATCACCCTTTTTATGCAACATAAATGCAAGCATTTTTGACCTGTTAGATGGGACTCTTTCCTCGGCCCAGATCTCGTTGAAGAGGCAAGTACTGTACCCAATTTTCCGGAAGGTTTTTGAATCATGGTAACTGCAATCTAAATCTATTGACCGCTGCCCAAAAATCCTTAGGATTCTTACAATCCGCTAGTAAATTCAGCAGTGCATATTCGTATTGCCTCTTTTTGGACCTACGTAACTCCAGAAAAGATCTTTTAACTTCTAGATATTTTGTCCCCTCCATATCGGCAAAAGCCGACCTTTTAAAGACATTTAAAGATTGCCTAAGCCTACGGCGCGTGACTCTACATTCTTTATCATCCCAAGGTTTCTTCTCTGGAGTATGCCATTTAGGCTTTGCAAGTGAATTTAACTTATCAGCGACAGATGAAATTGTGGCAATTAAATTATTATTTGGGGTATTTATTTCACCGTTGGAGTACGCTGAGTTGTCAAAAATAGACACTTCATGCATAGTTACATTTGCGGTTTTCATTCCAAATTATTTTATTGTACAATAAAAATGCGTCTCTATTTACACTTGTTTCCTTCTGTATGAAATACGAAATATCAACGCGAACTGAAAGATGGTCGGATGTCGTATGCAATTGAAGTACAGTCGACTCTACGTCACTTCTCGCTACGACACTTCTCGTTTCACGATTTCTCCTTCATTCGCTTGTCCTCACTCCTTGTCTCATCTCACACACACATACGCGGCCGGCTATGCCTACTGCGCCGCACGCGGTTAAACGCAGGAGAGAGGGTTATCTGACACCACCTGTTCGCTTCCCCTACAGACCCGAAAACGAGAAGTTTTGTAGAGTCTACTGTACTTGAAAATTAGAAATCAGATCTATTGAGCCACTGTTACACACAGCAAGATCGTTAACACTCATACAACGAAATCCAAGGAAAGTAAAATTGTCTGGAAAATCTTTAGAGGACCCCCCATTTAATATCATTAGCTCACCACCCTCAAGAATTTTAACAAGAACCTCCCCCCTTTCGCTGATATAACCCCGGAAAGGTCTTCCTCAAAAGTCTGCTCGAACAGCTTAGCATCCATAAATGGTTTGAAATTAACATTACTCACAATAAATTAAAATACCCTCCGTCAACATTTGACAAAAATAAATGTAGGAGAAATTAAAGAATTTTGAAGTGGTATATAGATTTGTTTAAAAAAATTGCTAAACCTCCACTAGGGCGACCGACTGTAGTTAAACGTTTTGCATTACTTACAATAGCGGTGTAATCAGGAACCCAAACAGGTGATTCTAAATTCTGTGACGTTACCCATGTCTCGCACAGGCAAATAATATCCGAGCTGAGTACGTAATTTGCGATATCAGAAAAAATGGAAAGGCCGTGAGTATTCCAGAAAAAGATGCGAAGATTGCTGCCCTTAAGACATTTAGATTTTGTCGTGCTTTTGTCGTTTTTAGATTTGTTTATTTCCATTTTCATTTAAGAGGGATTCAACCTCCGGGGTAGAAAGCTGACATTCCTCCAGCATAAGACTGCTACCCTTGACAAACACGTTAATACCTGCATTTTTTTTAGCTTGGTCAGAATGTGGTATGAGGTTTTCTGTTCTTGACACTCCTCTGGTGATCTGTCAAGTGTTACAGAAGGGCTCAACTCTTTGAAAACTGCGCGTTTGTTGAGAACATCTTGGTTCCATCTGCCAGAACTGAAACGCACAAGAACGGGCCTATTGCCTTGCGTCCTTCCCAGACGATAAATGGTATTAATGCTCAACTCATTAGGTGAGAGACCATCGCTAGTGAGAATATTGAGAACGAATGTGAAGAGATCCCTGTTAGATTCCTCATCGTCCGATAGGTTGCGAATCAAAACATTGCAGGAGCAGGCTTGTCGCTGAAAGTCAACCTGTCGATTGAGTAAGCCACACTTTTCCTCTGATTCCTGATGACTTTCTTTCAGCTTTTTATACTGTACTTTGGATGAGCTAAATTCGATCTTTAGAGCATCAAAATCGGACTTTAATTGAGCTTTGTTATTTTTAAGAAATTTGACGTCCTTTTTGGTTTCCTTTGTGTCGGCTTCGATGGAGTTTAATAGTTTCAGCACATTCGAATCTTCACTCATTTTTGTAAATAGTAGCTACTTTCAATGTTCGAGTTAAGAGCGATCGATGATAGCTGTCACACAAACACACAAACACACACACACACACACACACACACACACAGTGCGCCAAGCCTGGAGAAATCACGGACACTACCTGATGGGCAATGCGAAACTTATAAGGATATCTGTTGAAGACCACAAGTTAATGAGAAAGACACAAAATCGGTCAGAATTCTGAAAGAAAATCACAAAATCAGGAACATAATCGCGTGTCACAGCACAAAACGTGCGCGATATTAGGCAAAGAAAAAACCTAGCACTTGAGACTCTAGGTCCAATTAAGAAATTCATACGCACTACGAGAGACGCTTGCTGCTCACACCGGCGCCAAATTGCAACTACTAACAGAGAATATATGTATAGACATAACGATGTGACGGGCATTAAACATAAACAACTTGCACTAAACCTGGGACTCTTAAAAGAAAGGATGCCTTTCTATAGATATACTTCAATGTCCGTTTTAAAAACGGAAATTACATCTTATACTGGGACGTGACTATCCAGACGGATCATTAAATCCGAGCCAATCGGACAGACATCGTGATGCGAGAAAAAAGGTGAAATAGTCTACATCATCGACATTGCTTGTCCATTTAACCGAAATTTGAAGTCAACCTATGCAACCAAGATCCACAAGTATAGCGAGCTAAGGCAAGAAGTAAATGCCATATGAATGAATGTGAAGCATGCATATATTTATCACATTGGGATTCAGGCTACAGGAAATTGCATGCAAGATTCACTGCACATCTTAAATATTCAGGAGTCAATAGGGTACTGAGAGCAGTTCAGAATGTGAATTTATTACACATCTGTCGCCTTGTCAGAAACTTACTCTATCATCGGGAATCAAGCGACTAGAAACCTATAGAGTGGCAGAAGTTAGCTGTCAGAAAGCATCCAGATGTGACTGTTGTCACCTCCAACGCTCGCGGCCGCTGACCAAGTATAACAGCGGTAAAAGACTGACTCCAAAGATCACCATGCTCTTAATTTTGTGCCTACAACATCACCGCAAAAGATTTCAGTAATCCTATTAAATTAACTTATAGCATCCTCATCTCATCAGTCACTCGAGAACAAGTTTCAAAAAATAATATATTTGCTATTGCCAGATAATAATAATAATGGTAATAATTATATTATCCTCCAAGATCTGAAGACCAAGATAATTTACGTAATTGCATTTTCGGGCTCAGTCAAGGAGAATATCATGGCAAGCGAGGAAGAAAAACGGGCCAAATATTAAGCTCTTCTTTTAGAGCTAAGCTACAAAGTCCATCCTGTAGTTCTCATAATCGGCTGCCGCATAGGGTCATCCGCGGCTAGAGACCAACTCCAAGGAAGAGTGTTGTACGACGTCTCTTGCGTAAATTCCCCACTCTTGCTTACCTACTAGGATAAAAGGAGCAGGACTAGACGAAGTACAAATTCCAGTTGAGTGGGGATTGTTTGCTTTAAAGAACCATGATCGTAGCTTCCGTGGTCTACAACTTCTCACATATTAAATAATAATAATTAAAAGAGCCTCGGTGGCTCAGGTGGTTAGGCGCTCGGAGTTCAAGTTATATGTTCGGGGTTCGATCCCTCAGCCGGTAAATGTAAATATTTTTATATGTATCTTTACCGAGTCTCTAAGGCATCGGATTACAACCTAAGCAGCAGGTCCACCTATCATGTACTTGACTGCAACCTAGTCCGTGAATGATGAGGTAAAAAATCAGACTTTGCCCAATATGACACATTAGTTACAATGCTCTTATCAGATTACTTGATTGAATTACAAAAATACGCCTGTGACTGATGCTACGAGTATACAGCGGGATAGTTCCATAGAGACTATTCAATAATCCAACTCTAACAGAATGCCTTAGACATATTGGGCTGTGCCCATCCGAAACCTCAGACAAAAATAAGTTATAAAAATATATTTTCAGCAAATAAACATTCAACTGTTTGTTATGTTAGCGATCAGTCTCTCAAAGTAGATACTCATGAATTATTATATTTTCACGAGTTTTGCAAACGTCTTCTTGTGTTGATACCCATTCTTCCTCAGTGCCTTCAAATGAATTTCTTATAGCTGAAATTAAAGTAACAAATGCTCCGAATATCCTAATTTTGATAGTTTATCATCCACTTAATACGGGCCATATCACTGATTTTGAAACATTTTCTCTTCAGTTCTTTGTACATTTTAATGTTATTATTTTCGGGAACTTTAATGCTGATCATTGTGAAGATGTCTACTTTACTCATCATATCAAACGATTTTTCTTTTCTATTCACATTTGGTTGGATATTTGTGCTGTTTATAACGAGGATAAGATACAAGAATATGGCCAAAGATTTTTTGGGTTATTTATTCTGTTTATGATGAGGATAAGATAGTACAATATGGCCAGTGAAAGGTAACATTTTCTTAACAAAATGACCTAATTTATGTCAAGTAACGTTACGTGCTCCCTAAAGAGGAAAACAAATTCCTATGTTATCGCGATTTTTGTTATATGAATGTTGACAATTCCTTGAGATGTTTGGTGTCTTGCAATTGGTCTGAATTGTTGCGGTTGATCCTATTGACGACAAAAATTCTATATTTAATGCAATTGCAATTGATGCTAATGAAAAATTCTCTGCGCTTCGTATGTAACAACCTGAGAGTTCCGCGTCGTTGATTACTCAGGAACTAAGGTCAATGATGAAGGAGAGAAATAGGCTATAAAAAGTAGCTATACTTAGTATCATCGATACGTTCGTTTTACCTCTGCTAATGCTAAATAGTTCTATTATTCAATATAATAAATCCGCTCAAAATTTAGGTGTCACCTTCAATCCTTCACTTAACTGGCAGGAACACGTCTGTCATATAGACAAAAAATAAACAGAACATTGTATCCCCTTAGAGTTAATATGAAAACCTTAAATAAGTCTCTGTGTATTAAATTTGTATATAGGCTCATCTTAACCCTCTTATATCACTGCTGTTGTATGTACGACTATATATCACTCGAACTCGATGTAAAAGTACAGAGAGCACTAAATGAATGTGTGAGATTTATCTAGTGCATACCAAGATACACCCATATCACGGTTGATTCATTGAGTGTTAAAAAGCGACGGAAATATTTTATGGTCCTCAATCCTTCTTATTCTTCGTATTTTTAACTTAGCAATTCTCCGTTCTTTCGAGATTAATTTCTATATATACAGTATTCGGAGTCGTGATACAAAACGAGACGGAAACTTACTACACATTCCTATATGTATAACTTCTGCATATTCCAATTTTTTCTGTCTCTTATGCTAACCTCTAATTCTCTGCCTAATAATATAAGAGCCACATATTATTTAGCCTCATTTAAGATCGGTATTTTCCGCCATTTATTGTCTAAACAAACGTCACTTATATAGATTTGTAAAGGTTCCAATGGAGACACATATTTTTTTAATTAACCTTCAGTTATTTTGATATTAATCTCGTTTTTGTTATATAGCGTTCATCGATTCTCGCACTAGTTCTTACAATCTGTACTACATTGTAATTGATTATTTTATTTCACATATTTAATGTATTATTATACTTATATTTTTTGCCTTATGGGATACTGTCCCAAGGCTTCAATAAAGTCTAATCTGATCTGTTCTTGTTGTACTCGTGCCGAAAAAATTCAGTTATTCGTACCAAAATTTTGGTACGCGTAGTCACGTTCTTTACATGTCCAGGCATTTTCAATTTTTTTCCTACGTATAATTTTTAAAAACTAATTTTTCGCTAATAAAAACGTTGATAAATTACAAATTAATAATGCTTATTGCTTAAAAATTATTTATCACATATTACAGTCATTAACTTAATGAGAAACTAATTTTTGTATTACAAACAGTAATTTGCCGACTTCAAAATATATTTGTTTTCTATTTATTATTTTTGTGGTATTTATTGCATATTTACTTTTAAGATATTGAAAAAAAAGGATTAGAAAAAAATTTAAAGTGCGAAGACTTGAATGCGTGACGGCTGACTTTCTAAGACTCGAGCGCTCTATACGTCAACCGTCAGTTATTCTGTACGGATTTATTTCAAGTGTTTTTTTTCATGAACGGCTAACTATCTCGGCAAATGGTTTCAGCTTGTTTCATATCATAGCAGGGGTCGTGCACATGATACCTCACACGTTTTTCTTTTTTATTTATCGTTGTATCCCTTTTGTCATGAAAACAATTTTAGTCTCGCCTCTATTCAAACAAAGAAAAAACGTGTGACGTAAAGAGAAACAAGGCAAATGCTGTGAAACCTGCAATTTAATTAATAATTTATTTGATGAAAATTTTATTACCTTGAGGAAATCAACAAAACGGATGTAAGATTTGAATAAGCTAACGACATTTTCAGCAAAATGAACGCTGTCCACGGACCAAGCTCCAAATCTGTAGGCTATTAATGCCTCGCAGATAGAGATCGTCAGTTTGAGTCGGTGCAACGCTTTCTGTGATTTAGGAAGATTGTCCAGCAAATCAGTTGTTTCATTCTAAAAATTTTGCAGGAATTTTGAAATCATGCATAAAACATATTAATTTGGTTAGTGACTAGTAAATACTGCAGACGAAACAAGATGTAAATTAATTTACCAAATTTAGATGTTCTGCTTCAGTTCGAGACGTTCTTCTGCAAAAAGATTCTAGTATCATAGAAAATTCGTGTACCGCTGCATAATTCTTCGAAGCTGTCTTTATGTATATTTTCTGTATCAGGAAAATCAATTCACCCAAAGGTTCCTGTAAAATCTCTTCAGCGCCTTGAGTTATTGTGCATTTGTCAAAAATAACAGGCGGCACGATATTTTCATCTGGCTCATAAAACAGCTTAAAGCGTTCAAGCAGCATCTCAGTCACAAATTCTGCCAATTCTGAGTTGACAGTAATAGCATCGTAGAGGCCTATTACAAAAATGGAATATAAATAGCTTGCAATTTTTATATTAATAAAGAAAATATCAGACTTATCCTAGGTGAAAATATCCATGTAGAATTCCGTCTGGAATTGCATGCCGAAATTTGTAGCCCCTACGTATAACAAGGTATAGCAATTTAAACAATAAAAATATCAAGATTTTAGGATGTGCAAATTGATAATTTATTTATTTTAATTATAACTGATTCCTGAACTAATTTAAAAAGAATGCAGTACTACAGGGGCTTTTTCACTTTTTCTACCCCTCCCCTTCACCACAGATCATGAAGCTAAGCTTGAACACCTCTAGGTGATATCATAAATACGAACTTATACGAGTACCTGAACAGACTTCGCAATAGCCCAAAATACTCTAAAACATAGATACTAGTGTTTTTTCATAAAAATAGGAGAGTAAATTCTTTTCAATCAAATTGATGTATAGCTAAAAAGTCGACTATTTAAAAAAATATTTGACTTTTAAACCCGAAAAGAAGAATTTTCAACAAAGATAAATTTTCAATCAATAAAGATGATTTTTCAATTATATAGTTGAATTTAAAAAATAAATAAATAAATTTTAGGCCCAACAGTTGGATTTAAAAAAAAGTTGAACTTTCTAGCAAAAGTGACGAGTTTTGAAACAAATAGTTAAATTTTCATCCTTTCGCGATGAATTTGAAGCCAAATGGTCGAATTTGCAAACAAAAAACGAATAACTTTAACCACAGATCGTTGTATTTTTGACCTTTGTATCTCGAGCAAGAAAAATTAATTTTCAACCAAGACCTTTTCTATAAAAAAAATATATGAATTTTCGATTTAAAATGACAAATTTGTTGAATTTTCAACAAAATAGCTAAACCTTTAACCACATAGTTTAAATTTTTAATCAAAAAGTAGAAATCTCAACATATCAAGATGAGTTTTTAATTCAACGAGAACTCCTCAACCAAAACAGATTAATTGTTAAACTAAATAAAAAAGATAACATTTCTACCAGAAGAGATACATTTTTAAACCATAAGAGGAATTTTCTACAGAAGATTTATACATCAATAAAAAATGGAGCGCAGAGGAGTGGTCAGAGTTATGGAAAGACGGGGTAATAGTACCCCAAGTCAGCAAGGAATAAATATGACCCTAATATCGAATTGATTCTAGAAAAGTTAAAATCTTGTATATAACTTCTATCTAGATGGTATGTGTGAGCACCAACACAATGTCAGTAAATTTCAAAATTGTGCTTTTTTATAACAGTTCAAAATAGTACAAATAGTACAAATCTTCTTGCCTCATTTATTAATCATTATGAATACTTCTCTTGATGCCACTGTACCTACACTGTGTCTATAATCATTTCTCAAGGTTACGTAGCACCCCATATAACGAAATTTACGACTAATTAATTTTCAGCTTAGTTAGTACATTTTTTTCATTAATTTTCAGCTCCGAATTTAGTGCCTGAGGGTAAAGTTTTCGTGGGATATTTGCTCCATATGTGTTCAATATATCTGCAAAATTACAATAATGTCACTTTTTTCATTGAAAAAATACTTTTATGAACCTATATACAATATCTTGGAAAATTCCAGTTAATACACTTGTCAACGTACGTGTTCATGAGGTTCAGCTACCTGGACTTCCATCAGTGCAGAGCGAAAGGAACATTTATGATTCGTAAATTTCGTACTTTCTTGCAGTGGCTTACAAAATACTATATTGACTCTTCATAAGTTAGTTCGAGTACACAGTTCAATACTAGAAACTAAATCTTCATACTAAATAAACTCTTGTGTGTTTTTTTCAGATTTTTAAAATAATAATTAAGCGAGCGCATTACGTTCAAAATTTTGGGTGATTTTAGCGAAGAAAATTCATCAGAGTTAATAAACTCGCCAAATTTCAACGTACAAGCTGACTGCATTTGCATCTTTGTTACTCTCAGGGAATTACTGGTTTGTCGGCGGAGTAGTAAGCTAATTATCTTGGGCTCAGATTGTGAGACCCAGACTTCCACCTTTGTAAATTATTCAACTGTTCTACATTTATCCCTTCAGATTTTTTAAGAATCTAGATTTTATTGCGAGCTTTTAAATATTAAAAATTCTGAAGAAATAAGTAATAAATTTATAAGAATGGAATAAACTGTAACAATGATAATAGATTATAATGTTTTATATTTCACTAGTTATAATGAGTTTAATTTATGTAAATTTCATTTAATTAAATGATTACACAGGCCCACAAAAAAACAAAAGTGTCTGTGCAATTGACCAGACCTATATCTTCTTATGTATTTTTCGACGCTGAATCCGAATTTGCAATAAAAAAGTAGGGTCCAGCTACTTTTTTATGGGGTTTTGCTCGAAAAACCTCATTTTTTACGTTATTTTCATGGTTTTTTTTAAATACAAAAAAATAAAGAAAAATTTTATTTTTTTGCTTCAGAATCGAATTCTACGGGAAAAAATACATCGAAAACCATGTTTTGATTTTTTTTTTTACAAAAATTTCAACCCACCATACGGCGATGAAAAGGCAGAA
>NC_046657.1:77643290-77651838 GCF_010883055.1 Belonocnema kinseyi | reverse complement strand
ATTTATACATTTGAAAATCTTTGAAATACTGTGAAATTGTTGTATGAAAAAATGTAATTTTTGGATTTTCCATTATTTTGTATGCTGTCAAAATTATAATTTTTGATTTTTCAGGAAAATTCAAAAAGTTGTTATAATAATCTTGCAGGGCATTTAGAAATAAAACTTTTTCTTCTCCTCTCCTTTTTCATAAAGTCCGTTATTTCGCTTAAGATGTTCATTTTCGTAAGGTTTTTGGAATTTTGTAAATGCTTTAACTCTGGTAATTTTTGGTTCTATGAAAAAAGTCATTGGGATAAATTGTTCGAATTTTTTAATAATATCAATACCCGTTCAGAGAATTTTTGAATTAAAAAAAAAAAAACGGTTTCAAGAATATTTAAAATGTGCCCACTTTTGAATTTTTATCCAAAATGGCTGGATAACAAACTTGACCTTTAGGACACTTAACGAGTGTACCAAAGACCAATCTAATAGATTAATTTTTTTTAAAGTTATTGTGAAAGCAGACAGTCATACCTGTTTTTAGGATCGGGGGGTCTCATAACGTGGACATTTGACAAAAACTGGGGGAGGGGGGTGTCAAATTTTACACAAATCTGTATAGCATTCTCATTAAGGGCGTTGGTGAAATCCAACTTCGAACTATTCTTTATAGGTACGGCACTGACTCAATATACAGGGTGATTTTTTTAACTGGAAACTTTCAAAAATCTCGAAAAAAGGCACTCTATGAAAAAACGTTATGAATCAAAATTTAATCACTCTGAGGATTACATACACTGAAGTTAAAATCGGATCCTCCACACCGCCCCCTAGAGGCGACGGTGGGGGCAAGTTCTGAATTTTAAATGGATATCTGTAACAAAGTTACAAGCACCCCGCTATCGTACGGCCCTGTGGGCCCATGGTTAGAAGTGGGGAACGACACCCCCAGACCATATAAGCGTAAACTTACCCTGAAGACAAACGGTCTTGTGTCTTGTGCTCACTACACGAAGTAGTCGGTACCATCGTGGCACCACCCAGAAACACCTTGATTTACCTGACGCCACCAACCCACCACGCGATCCTCCAGGACTTCAACCCCGATAACTGTTCTCCAGAATCTTGGTTTCATCCCCAGATTCAACCCCATCGCTTGCCCGTTCTCGGCTTTGCTGCCCGGTTCGAACTTTGGAGAAAAGAGACTGCCTGTAGTCTCCATCGCTGTAAGTTGGTTGCATAAAACCTGGTTATTTGAACTCTGTTTGCCCCTATCATTGACTTCACCTATTATTTTGGACATCCAAATCCTAATCCTTCCTTTGATTTTCGAGATCCCTCACAAATTTGGCGCCCTCCTTAAAAACCCATAATCCCCCCAAAAAATCCTTCCATAAGTCGAGAAGAAGTCGAAAAATGATAAGAATGAAAAAAAAATCATTGATGCATGTGTGCCATTAGATGGATGAACTTGAATTAAAATTTTTAAAGTTGTGAATTATTGAAAATTTGTTTTTTTGAATTTGTTTTTGATTTGAGAATTGTTTTGATGAAATATTTTGTTGATTTTTTATCAAAGTGCGGGTGGGATATATGCAATTTAGACCGAAAAAGTGCGGGTAGACAGTTATATAAGTCCGGCAAAACGTTGGTGGGACAACAGCCCAATTTTAAGTTCCACCATCGACAATAAAAAATAAAATCACCCTGATAAAAAATGCCTTATTCGTACTCCTTGTAGCAGGATTGGATAAGTAAAGGGTAGAAAATAAAATCAAAATAAATAAGTAAAAAACGAATGCGGAAATAGGAAAAAGTTTAAGATAGAATAGGAAAGATAAGTCGGTTTACAAAAAACTAGAAGAAAATTGAGTGATAAATACGGGAATTAGTAAAGAACGCGGCGTCAGGTACAAAAATTGACTCGCGAAATCACAGCGAGAGACGTGATACAAACAACCTTTAGCATTTCCCGCCCTCAGTGGATACTTCCGTTACGTGGTAAGGCCACGCACACTCCCCAGTAGTAAAAACCGAGACGCTCACCTGAGTGAACGTGCCGGTTTTTAATCAGCCATAAGAACCCCTGAGCTAGTCGATAAAAATGGAAAAAGGAAATAGATCAAATTGAATGCGTTTAAGATCTGGAAAAATAAAAGTTATTCCGACAATGGCGAATCCAGTAGACAATGAGAATAAAATAGTCTGAGAAAATAATGAGATTAGAATAGTTCAAGAAATAAGAGACGAGGAAGATAACGCACAAGAACTGATGACTCATGAAAATACAGAGAGTCAAGCAGTCCAGAAAGATAACGAAAGACAAGTATTAGATAGCAATTTTGAAGCGATAACGGTGAGGAGAGAATTAGATTGGGGGGTAATAGCTAGAAATAAAACAAAAGGTACAATTCCGAAAACGACACAAACACAAACGCGTATAGAAAGTACACCAAACGCACACAGACACAACCGACCTATACACATAAATATAGTTGATTTACAATCTCTCAATACTGAAAATACGTTAGGAAATTAGAAAATGAAAGACGAAAATAGCAAACATAGAAACGAATAGGATAGATAGAGAAATAGAAAGTAAAAGAAAAGAACTTTCACAATTAGAAAGAGAAAAAGAACGACTAGAATCGAATCGGTTAGAACGAGAAGAAACATTCAGAAAGGAGAAAGAATAAACAGAGAAAGAGCAGAAAGAGCAAGAATAATTCTTGAAAAATTGAGAATAGAAATAGAAAGATAAGAGAAAGAAAATTATATAGAAAAATAGAAAAATTTTCGCAATCAGAAAAAGTAATTTTTTATAATTTTAGAAATAATGCGGTAATAAATAATAATATTACGCGCGTGAAAATAGAAAAGAAGAAAAATTTCGAATTTTGGGAGGAAATTTCTCAAGTCATAGTAGAGTTAAATAAAACACAACAAGTGCAATTAGAAAATCTGATTAAAAGAAAAGTAATAGATCAGAGAACAGAATTAAAAGCGACCCATTTGACTAGCCATAAAATACATGTGCTAGGTCACGAACCTATTAAGCAAAGATACTATTATGTATCGCCAAAAATTACGGAATTTATGTATGAGGAAGTAGATAGACTTTTAGAAGAAAAAAATAAGAGAACTATCGAATAGCGATTGGTCAAATCCGATTGTAATGATAAAAAAACCGAATGGAAAATATAGATTTTATTTGAATTTTAGAAAAGTAAATATAATCACTAAAAAAGATTTACATCCAATTCCGATACTGTGTGAAATATTAGACACACTGAGATCAGCAAGATACATGTCAAAAATAGATCTTCGTTCAGCATATCATCAGATACCGTTGGACGAGGAATCTAAACCGAAGATGCCATTTGGATTAACAAATGGTCCTGCTACATTCCAGAGCCTGCTGGACGAAATAATAACACCAGAATTAAAGCCGCATATATTCCGTTATCTCGATGATATAATTAGTCTCAAGACATGTTAAAGAACATTTAAAATGCTTAGAAATTGTATTAGATAAAATTAAAAATGCAGGTTTAACAACAGGTTTGGATAAATACAAATCTGGATGTTCGGAAATAAAATATTTGGGTTTCAAAGTAAATGAAAAGGGATTACAAGTTGATGAAGAAAAAATCGAACCAGTTTTAAATTTTCCAAGGAAATTTATCCCCAAATTTGCAAAAATTATGTAACCATTAAAAAAGTTATTAAAAAAGGAAGTAAAGTGGGAGTGGTCTGACAAACAGGAACAGGCTTTCACGGCAATTAAATACTTACTAACGACAGCACCCATTTTAGCCTTCCCTGATTTTGGAAGACCATTCCAACTTGAAACTGATGCTAGTGACATAGGATCAGGAGCTGTTTTAACACAAACAATAAACGGCGAAAATTATGTAATAGCATTTGCGAGTAGAGGTCTGAATGGAGCTGAACGTAAATATTCAGCTTCAGAAAAAGAATGTTTAGCCGTAATCTGGGCGATTAGAAAGTTTAGACCATGTTTAGAGGGTTATTCTCTTAAGGTTATTAAAGATCATATTGCATTAAAATGGTTACATAATTTAAAAAATCCAATAGGTCGATTAGCAAGATTAGCTTTAGAATTGTTAGAATACGATTATGAAATTGTATATAGAAAAGAAATTTTAAATCAGGTACCAGATGCTTTATCAAGGTCAAATGAAAATTACATAAGAGTCTCAGGTATTTTAGCCAGCACAATAGAATCGCAGGAGAAAGATTTTAAAGAAATTGAAGATAACTGGTATAAAAATAAAATGATTCATGTAAAAAATAAACCAAAAGAAAATCCTAATTGGCCAATACGCGATAATAAGTTATATTTTTATAGACCCGGCCCTCTAAAATCAAGCTTAAATTTATATAGCACCACGTGGAAATTAACAATACCGAAATAATTGCGAGAACAAGTTTTAATTGAAAATCATGATATTAAACAAGCAGGTCACTTAGGTATGGAAAAAACGTATGCCAAAATTTCTGAAAATTATTTTTGACCCGGAATGTATTCTGAAACGTTAAAATACGTGAAAGAATGCGATATTTGTCAGAGAATAAAACCAAAAGTAAACAATCATACACCACAGAAAAATTTATTTTTACTCTTTACAAACACAACAGAGATGATAGTTTTACTCTTTATGCACATCACAGAGATAAATAAATTTTGGAATTTAAGTTAATAATTTGTTTGAATTTGTATACAGAAATAGCTTTTATAATAATACAAACAATTTTATTTTAATAAAAATAAATACGGCTATAAGAGGCCAAGATTGATTTATAATTTAAAATAAAAGTAAACTTTAGAGATAAGTTCATTTTCAGGAAAGAAGAGTCACGGAAAAGCAGAATCTTAAAAGGATACTCATAGGAATGGATAACACAGAATATTAAAAAAATATATATTAAGATAAGAAATTTGGAAAATATGTATTCGAACTTTGGAGAGAAGAGACAGCCTGTAGTCTCCATCGCTGTAAGTTGGTTAAATAAAACCTGGTTATTTTAACTCTGTTTGCCCTTATCATTGACTTCACCCACTATTCTGGACTTCCAAATCCTAATCCTTTCTTTAATTTGTGAGATCCCTCACAAACCCCTAGTTTTATTTTTTATTCTGATTCTTTGGATAAAAATTCCTATGATTTGTTTAAAACATTTTTCTTGTTTCGCGATAGATGGCGCTGTAATCGACGAAATTCAATTTTTATTCATTTTACTGCTACTGAGAATGCACGCTTACGATTCTGTAATACTCGAAATTAGTCTTAAAACAAACTACTACTTTTAGCGTAAACCAGGAACAACGACGTGGACGTAGCAGTTTTCTGTTCATCATCTTTTCATTAAATTAAGTGCTCAAAATGATGACCTTCGGTTTCAATGCACATATTATTCCGTAATTCAAATGAATTCACACAACGAAGAAGTGTATCTTCTTGAATTTCAGCGCATGCACTTGTAATTCGGTTAATCATATTCTCACGTGTTGTTGGTTTTTCTTTTTACACTTTGTCTTTCAGATAGCCCCACAAAAAGAAATCTGGTGAAGTAAGATCTGGCGACCTTGCAGGCCAATTTATCGGACCGCCTCTACCAATCCCGCGACCATTGAAATCACGATCGAGAACTTCTCGTGCAACCGCTGAATAGTGTGCCGGACAAACATCATGTTGAAACCACGTGTTCTGTCGTATTTCTAAGCTCAAGTCTTCAAGCAATATTGGCAGTTCATTTTCCGAAATGTCTCCATATTTTGGATCATTTAAGCTGCCTTCAATAATGTGAGGACAATGTCTATGGACGCTGGTGTTCGACTTCACGAAGCCACTGGGGATTTTCGGACGAAATTTATCACTGTTGTTGTACGGGTTTTTTCTCAGTTTGAACACTTCCATCGGTAGTAAATTTTGTAATAGTACGATCAAATGAAGCATGTGACACAATTATATTTGTAAAACGCTGAGCGTAGAGTGACAGCATTATCAAGATTTCTTCAGGTTTCTACATACACCAGAACCTTTTTAATTTTTTCTCGTACGGTCAGATACTCTGTTGTAAAGTAGTATTCGGAATAATCTTTGATCTAACTAAAATGAGTTTTGTCTTAAATATATTTTTTCTAATTTACTGTATTTAAGGAAAGAAAAAAGTAAGCACCTTCGTAATGTTTCGATAGCCTCTGCTGACCTCAATCTACAATAATGCCAGAGTTAAAATTTAGGAATATTCAGGAAACACTGTTAATGTAAACGTATTACTTAATAATTCCTTCTCAAGAACGAACATACGTTTTGCATGTTTTTCAAAATAATAATTACCAAAGAGATCCGAAGCTCTATTGCCCTTATTCTTGACCGACTTCAAAAAGAAGGAGGTTCTACCTATGTTCGTTGCGATGTATTTTTTTATGTGCGGGTTTTTATTGCACTCGTTTAACGGCTCTTTAGCGATTTGACTTTTTTTTCGGTGGTCAGTCATGTCACAATGAAAATAGTGCATTTCTTATTGTTGATGTATTGCAGAAACGTAAGCGTGCACTCTCAATAACAGTAAAATGAAGAAAAATTGAATTCCGTCGATTACAGCGCCATATATTGCGAAACGAGAAAAATGTTTTAGACAAATCATACGCAGTTCTATCCAAAAAATCCGAATATGCAATATAAAATAGGGCTTCTCATTTAAGATTTCGAACATGCCCCCACCCCCATCCCCAGGGGGCGGTGTGGGGAACCGGTTTTAATATCAGTGTATGTACACCGCCCCCTGGGGGTGGGGGGCATGTTCGAAATCTTAAATAGGAACCCCTATTTTTAATTGCATATTCGGATTCTTTGGATCGGATTCTTTGGTCAAAGGCTTCGAGACTCAGAAGACGTGCGCAAAATATACGTATAACCAGATTCTCAAAAAGATTATATTCCCCAGAATTCGCCACGCATTTCAAATAAGTATTTTGTTACGAATTAAAAAAAATGTAACACAAAATTAAAATTGTTCATAAATACATTCGGGACGTGCATTAAGTACTTTCTTAAAAATTGGAGTTGGTTTTCATTAATTTAATGGTACGCGAGTGATATTTGACGTTTGACAAGTGTCGAAATCGTTTTGTACTTCGATCTTAATTAATTAAATAAAGTGAATATCTGCAGGTTGTACGTAATTAATGGGCGATAAAATCTGTTGTTTTACTTATTGAATAAAATATGGGAATCAAACGCTTTTAACTAACTGCAACGAATATTTTAATCCGTATGCTTATAAAAATTGCAACGATGAATCTGAGATTCAAATGATGAGAAGTGAGAAGCGGCGTATTATTCTTATAAGCTGGGTGTTCACCTTGAAAATTTCGTTCCCGCCACTATAGAATGTTAAAGTATACATTTTTGTGATATTTGACTTTGAAATTATAAAAATTATTAGCTGAAATCTTCAATATTAACTCAGCTTCAGAATAGACCTTTTTATTTTAGACGTCGACAGTGCGCACGTGCCAGGATTTTACGTCATTTGCGTATTTTTCGAGCAGTTTTGTGTCGAAATGTATGGAAAATATTGTAAATAAAAATAACAACGAAAAATAAATGTGTAAATAAATCAGACTTTAAAGACAACAAATTTTTAAGTATATTCAGAAAAAAACAGCGAAAAAAGTGCGAAAAGTGTGGCGAGCAAGCCCATTATTTACATTTGTTGACATATGTCGTCTTCAAACAATGTTTAAAAATGCGGAAAAAATCAGGGAAGATGATGTTCCAGGAGCAAAATTAGTCCACAAATCGGTGGAAAAGCGCAGTGTTAAACAGTTTAAACGATGGATAAAATATAGGAAACGATCTTTAAAAGGGGAAAAAAGCGATTCAGTAGAAAGGTTAGTTGAAGTTGTGTTTGGCAGGTATTAATATTTTCTTTCTTTGCTAACGTTTGCTTATATATTAAATGAAGCATTGTTATCGGAGTTTCGAATCTCATAAATTAAAAAAAAAAAATAAACTCTATTTAATACTTTCACTTGAGAACGCAAACATATTATATTTATATATTTATAACCAGTTTATATGAAAGAAGGAAAATTTGTTAGTACATTCCTTTGATGTTCGCTAAATTATATTCATGGTTATAAATAATATTTATAACCATGACTTATATTTAGCAATCATCCATGATTCTTTCTTTCGTCGCCTGAGCATCCTAACCTCACTTGTCATTTGACTTAGAGTAAGTCAATCGCGCGAAACCCCCTCCCAGAAACATCGCCAAAACGATTCTCGCTAGTAAACCCGCACTCGCTACGTCGTGAATGGTGCGGTGCAGTTGAAGCAAAGCCCATAAAAGTACAGTCCGCGAGACCCAGAAGTCAGATCTTCCCGGGCTTCGGCCCAAGGTACATCTCCCTGGCCTCTCCGCTCAAACCCTGGCCAGAGCAAAGAAGATGCAAACCAAGGACACCCCCTCCCCCCAACTGGATCTCACTTGATTCCTCACGACTGACACAGTCCCCAGAACTTCC
>NC_046657.1:77641740-77643190 GCF_010883055.1 Belonocnema kinseyi | reverse complement strand
CGATCCTGCAAAAGCCTCATGGACCCTAAGAACACGGAGCGACCCAAGGACAACCGCCTTCTGCATTTTTCCCGCAAGTGTTCTAGCATATTGTTGACACGCGGGGATGCTTTTTAGGGTATTAGCAAGTGAAAGCTTGGCACCTCCAAGAGCGCCGATGATAAGGACGATCAATTTAACAGAATATTCCGGGTACAATCGTTGCAACTCCCTTATAAGGTCTCGATACCTCTCTTTCTTTTCATTCTCCTTGGCTATGATGTTTTTGTCAGCTGGTGCCAAAAATTCGATAACGAACATGGTTCGCTTCTCGAATTCAAGAAGAACCATGTCAGGCCTCGAGTGAGCAACAGAAACAATTGTCGTTCCCGCGTGTGTTGGACAACTGAGCTAAATGCTCGGGGTGTGCATGGCACGCCCTGCAGCTATCATCGGGAATGTCTTGGCTCAAAATGTGGCGACGGTATGTTAAGGTGGAAATGACACCGTCTTGGCATGCAAAAATGAAACCCTCTGTACCAGACTTCAATCCGGGCGATTTAAGGAAAGCAAACGTTAGCTCACAAGACATTGATTGATCCTTCACATTTCTGTGGAAGATACCGTGCATCCTCTTATCTAGGAGCTGTTCAAGAAAGTTTTTCTCTTGTGCTCTCTTAATCCGGGCTTTCAGGAGTGAGTACTCGAGATAGATAAGATTTGATGCATTTTGCTCACCCCTAACACTGAAGTTAAGTCAGAGTGTTTCATCAGCCTCCTCAGCTGCTTTGTACAGAAATGCTCCTTTGCCTACTTCCTCGTGCTTCCTGACCATTTTAAGAAGAGGGTCTCTCCCATTTGCAACTCTATGTGCTGTACCCAGAATAATCCTGTTGTGAAGACATTCAAGACTAAATATTCCGCGACCCCCTTAACGGCGTGAGATGTACAGTCGCGGAACGGAAGACTTAAGATGCATGCTTTTGTTCATGTGCATAACCTTCCTTGTCCCGATATCAAGAGATCTGAGCTCGTTCTTCGTCCATGGAACTACTCCAAATGAATAGAGTAGTACCGGGACGGCAAGGATCTTCGTTGCAGATACTTTGTTCCTCGCCGACAGTTCGGAAGATCAAATCTGTCGGATGAGACTTTTGAATCTGCTTCGGAGAGTATCCTTTATAGATGTCACATCCTGAATGCGGCTCTGTGGCACGCCCAGGTATGTATAAGTCTCTCCAGCGCAAAGGTGTCGTATGGCGCTTCTATCAACGAGCTCAGGATCATCAGGGATGCCATTAAGTTTTCCTCGCTTCAAATAAACCTTGGCGCATTTGTCTAACCCAAATTCCATTCCAATTTCTTTAGCATATCGTTCGACAATCCCCAGAGCTAGATGCAGTTGCTCTCTGTTTTTAGCATAGATCTTAAGATTGTCCATGTAAAATACATGAGTGACCTTGTACTTTCG
>NC_046657.1:77638591-77641640 GCF_010883055.1 Belonocnema kinseyi | reverse complement strand
TATTGTTGACAGATGACAATACGCCAATTAGCACAAATGGTAAGTTCCGACAGTGCCTACAAGTGTGCCTACTGGCCGCTAGATGGCATTACCGGTTTCATACGTATACACCTGGTAAGGTCTCTATACCTTTCTTTCTTTTCATTCTCCTTGACTATGATGTTTTTCTCATCTGGAGCCGAAAATTCGGTAAAGAAAATGGTTCGCTTCTCGAACTCAAGAAGAATCATGTCTGGCCTCGAGTGTGAAACAGAAACAATTTTCGAGAATATAAAGTTCCAGTATATGCGGAACTTCCCATTCTCGACAATTGACTCGATTTCCCTAGGAGCATTTAGAGGAGTGATATTCAGGTTAATGCCGCAAGAGTGACAGAGATGGTAATAAAGCACTTTTAGTGCCGCATAGTGCTTTTGGATGTAGGTTGTTCCCGCATAAGTTGGGCAATTAGATAGTATGTGAGCTAAGTGCTCGGGGTGTGCATGCTACGCCCTGCAGCTATCATCGGGAATGTCTAGGCCCAAAATGTGGCGACGGTATGTTAAGTTGGAAATGACACCGTCTTGGCATGCCAAAATGAAACCCTCCATATCAGACTTCAATCCGGGCGATTTAAGGAAAGCAAACGTTGGCTCACATGACATTGACTGATCCTCCACATTTCTGTGGAAGATGCCGTGTATCGTCTTATCGAGGAGCTGTTCATGAAAGTTTTTTTCTTGTGCTTTCTTAATCCGGGCTTTCAGGAGTATTACTCGAGATAGTTAAGATTTGATGCATTTTGCTCATCCCTTATACTGAAGTCAAGTCCAAGGGTTTCAGCAGCCTCCTCCGCTGCTTTGTACAGAAACGCTCCTTTGCCCACTTCTTCATGATTCCTGGTCATTTTAAGAAGAGGGTATCTTCCATTTGAGACCCTATGTGCTGTACCAAGAATAATCCTGTTGTGAAAACATTCAAGGCTCAATATTCCGCGACCCCCTTGACCGAGTGCGATGTACAGTCGCGGAACAGAAGACTTAAGATGCATGCTTTTGTTCATGTGCATAACCTTTCCTGTCCCGATATCAAGAGATCTGAGTTCGTTTTGCGTCCATGGTACTACCCCAAATGAATAAAGTACTACCGGGACGGCAAGCCTGCTCGTTTCAGATACTTTGTTCCTCGCCGACAGTTCGGAAGACCAAATTTTCCAGATGAGACGTTTGTATCTGCTTCGGAGAGTATCCTTTATAGATGTCACATCGTTTATGTGGCTCTGTGGCACGCCCAGGTATGTATAAGTCTCTCCAGCGCAAAGGTGTCGCATAGACCTTCTATCAACGAGCGTAGGATCATCAGGGATGCGATTAAGTTTTTCTCGCTTCAGATAAACCTCGGCGCATTTGTTTAACCCAAATTCCACTCCAATTTCCTTAGTATATCGTTCGACAATCCCTGGAGCTAGATGTAGTTGCTCTTTGTTTTTAGCATAGATTTTAAGATCGTCTATGTAAAATACATGAGAGACCTTGTATTTTCGATCTGAAGGTTTGCCGCACAAGTACCCGTTGGAATGGCGAAGTGCTAGAGATAGTGGCAATAATGTAAGGCAAAAGAGGAGTGGGCTCATTGTGTCGCCCTCAAAGACACCTCTCCGAAAGGTGACCTTGTTAGTTGTCGTACGATTTTTTCCAGATAAGATAGTAAATCTGGTTTTCCACAGAGACATCTTTGCAGGCACATCTATCGATGAGCAGGTTCTCCCGACATCCGGCTACGCCTTTCTTTGAGCCTCGTTGTTCATACATTTCTTGCCACACAGGTTCAATTGCCCAAACAATCCTATCATTTAGGATAGCTGTAAATATCTTATAAAGCATGTTCAGACAAGTTATTGACCTGTAGTTCTTCGGGTCAGCTGAGTTACCTATTTTCGGCAGGAGTATTGTGCGCCCTTCCACCACTCTGGAATCGGCTCTTCCGACTTCAAATATGAGGTGAAAATACGGGCCAAATACTGATAGGTTAAAGAAAACTTCTTCCACCAGAATATTATTTTCTGAGTCTTCGTCCAGTCTATGCTGAACTTCGTAAACTTCTCTCCAAAATACTTCGACCTCCTCTGATTTGAGTGGGAGTTCGACAGTAACTGGAGGTTCTTGGAAGAGTCGAGATGGGTCAGAGAGAAACTGCTGATTCTCTCTGACCGACCTCTCCCTCCGCTCTAGACTTCTCTTAGCGTCAGATAGTATCCGTATTCTCTTAAAAATATGCTGTCTGAGGGTCAGCAGCTTTGACTTGTTAAGTGTGTGATAACGGGTCCGGATTTCGCGCGCGAACTTTCGAACCTTGGCGGTAAAATTCCTGCCAGAAAAGGGGCTATGTAAGCGGAACGCCTACTCTGCCACAGCTAGAACAAGCCGGCAACAAAGAAAGAGAGGCGACACTAAGATCAACCGTGGGCAGGCATCCAATAGATGAAGAGCGATGCTTTACGACCCGGAGAAACATCAACACCAAGGTTTCTCTCAAGCCTAAAGATCTGGCTGAAATGGATGACGAGCTTTGTGGACATTTTTCCGGTGAATCCGACCTCTGGGCTATCAGTTATTGTGTGTAGAATGCAGCCAGAGCTTTGGCCGATGCGAACCGTAAAACAAAACCAACGACTGATCATAAGACCAAAAGACGAATGCATCAACTTGCCATAAAGATAGGCTGGGCAAGACAGTACGCGTCCCGCATTCAATGTGTGATTTACTACATCACATCTGGCAGAAATTTTACCGCCAAGGTTCGAAAGTTCGCGCGCGAACTCCGGACCCGTTATCACACACTTAACAAGTCAAAGCTGCTGACCATCAGACAGCCTATTGTTTAGAGAATACGCATACTATCTGACGCTAAGAGAAGTCTAAAGCGGTGGGAGAAATGGGTCAGAGAAAATCAACAGTTTCTCTCTGATCCATCTCGACTCTTTCAAGACCCTCCAGTTACTGTCGAACACCCACCCAAACCAGAGGAGGTCGAAGTATTTTGGAGAGAAGTCTACGAAGTTCAGCATAGA
>NC_046657.1:77587459-77638491 GCF_010883055.1 Belonocnema kinseyi | reverse complement strand
TTTTGAAAAGATCAAATAACTGGAAAGCTCCAGGTCCGGACATAGTGCATAGCTATTGATACACGTAAATAACAAGTGTGCATCCTGCGCTGGCTAAGTGTTTTCAGAAGATCGTCGAACACCGATATCTGATGACAGATTTTATGTTTAAAAGTACTACGTATGTGACCAATAGCCTGTCTTCAAATTATTTATAAATGCCTTACAACTACAATGGCAGAGAAGTTACACTCTAAGTGGGACGAGAATGATATCCTTACAGAAGAACAAAAGGATGTTGTAAAAACTTCCGAGGCAGTAAAGATCTACTCATCATAGACGCATCATTGAATTCTCAATGCATGCGATGATGCTTTGGAGTCTCTTGAAACAAGAATCAGACATTAAGTTCTTCCGCTCACCCGGCGATATTTCTATGTGTGTATGTAAAATAAATATCACTGTGTGACCACATATTCAACTGTCGTGAGATGTGGTCATAGGAGTGATTTAAAGTGGTTCTGGTGGGAGCTGGTTTCCTTTTTAGATGACAGTTGCTCCCAGGAGAGGCACGCGGTGGTCGCGGACAATTGTCCAAGGAGGATCCCGAAGGAATTAACACACAAGCTACCGAATATGGGTCGGACAACTGGTCCAATCGGTGTTGCATAGTCTTTATATTTTAACGTGACCTGTGTACAAGATTAGGATTACTATTGGTATTCCCAGTCCTGCGTATGCTCCGTGTATCAAGTGAGATTTTATCTTCCTTCCCTTTTTTGCAGGTTCACTTCGCTAAGTTGTATTGATGGCTCATACAGGGTTATGGTGGTTACCGTAGCTGGTTCATATCCGACCAAGGACACTTGAAAAGCTCGTAGTATACATCCTGGAGAAATTCGAATTAGTCCTAGTCCATTCAGTTGTAGTGGGCTGGAGGCTTTCCCAGGGCAGATTTTCTCTGTAGTAAGCTCCGTTGCAATGGAGTGGATCCAAACACTTAGCGGTGAAATGGCTTTTCAAAAAGGATGAAGACCATAGTACACCTGAATGTCACATACTTTGATTGCTGTCATTATTGGATGTAACAGCTTCATCTCGCAGGCTTGGCGTGAAGCCGCCTCGTAGATTAGAAAAAACCCGCCACAGTGTATTTAATCCCTGAGAGCTTTGCATGTTTGGTGTTCCTGTTGGGTTAAAAGCATGTAGGTATGCTCCGTGTGTTGAAACGCTATGTAGTTTGCGGCTGATCGTATGTATGCTCGTCCTGTTCCATTCCTCAGAAGGAACTGAGGGGCCGGTAGGCGGTGCATTCCGTGCACAGTATAATCAGTTTTCACAACCAATGCGATATCCATTACAACTTGTTGTGTTCCGTTTTTGCAAATAATAGTGACAGTTGCCATTGAAACGATTTCTTCAAGGCTCATTCAGAGACCGAAGACTGAGAACGAAACCTTAGGTGCATGGTCCTGAATATCACGGAGTATAGGTGCGCTTTGTTCCAATGTTAAACGTAATGGATGTAGTTCACCTTCCCTCGCTGAGTGTATAACTTGAAGGAGCTAGTTTGCAGATCGAAGATAGCCGTCCAGTCTCATGTCGATGGCGTGCAGAATTTTACTGAAATTGTTAGTATAGTTGATTTCAAACACGGCATTTGAAATTTCGTTGAAGTGTTGATAGGAGATGCACAATTCATGTTGTAATTGAATCTGGTGAGCGTCTTGGGCCTGTGCGATTTTATACAGTTCCTCTAATTGTGATCGGACCACATGTGTTTGTTGGCCAAAGAGGTGGGAGGTGTTTTCTTGTTCCTCGTTCAGAGCGTTGATCATTTCTTTCATGGCCTCTCCGTCGTCGTAGGTGAGTAACCCAGCATCTGGTCCTACCAATCCTCCTAAAAATCGCAACATTAGAGTTGTCCTCTTGCTTCTCATTCCTGCAGGTAGGCTGACTGGGAAGGTCTTAGTCGTGCGATGGGATAATTCCTTTATTTCTCGAATAATACTATTCTAAAGTCGGTTGCCTGTTGCTAATTTGGGATTCAACTTATAGTCATTGAGTAGTTGGGTGCATTAAGGATTAATGCAGAGTGTGTTGACCTTCGTAGAAGATCCTCATGCCAGACGAGAAGTGCAGATTCTGGAACGTATCTTCTGCAATGGTAACAAAGCGTGTGGCCCTCTTATCAAATTTATTCCGACGAACGTTTTTGACGACGAGTACTTTTTCTGGCTTTCACAATATCCTGACAACGAAACTAGTTTCCTTGTCTGTATGGATGGCGCGAGATGCTCCGCATTGTGTAATTACGTGTTAAGTTACCGCATGGGCAAACGTGGTAGCCTGTACATTTGGGATGGAAATGACAATGCAATATTTCCTGAAATTATTCTGCATTGTGAGGATTTATCGATTACCTTTAGGAGTTGTTGCTAATACTCCTCCTGTATCGAGCGAGACTTTATCAAATACCTTTAGCGGGGTGTCGGTAATAACTATGGATTCCCGTGTGCGGGCCCTGACTAACAAGACATGACACAAGGTAATGTGAATTGGACCGCACCGGAATATATTGGATAGTATTTCCGTCATTTTTGTCTGCGTCAACGTTTCTAATAAATCACCGGAGTTGGCCATTCGACAAGTCTTGCATCGATCCCGTTCTAATGTATGTTTGAGATTCTGTAAACCAATTGTCACATCATTCCAGTTTATGTCATAAAAATGGTTTCATTTAACGACAATGGAATACACCTAGTATTCATTTATCTTAGTAGCGGAGTTCCTATTTCGTCCTTAGTCATGATTTCCTGACATGAGCTGGTTGGATCAATGTATGGTATTTTCATCTCCAGAGGCTTTCTGCTTCTAGGACCATTGGTGACCTTATCCGCGGATAAGATTACTCGGGCCTTATAAGGATCGTTTACCAGTACCTTCATCGTAGAAACAGAAGATTTGGATGTAGGGTCGAGAAAAACTACACGGTGCGGTTGGATGGACCAGGTATTGGGGCAATTCATGGTTGACGAGGTCCGAAACAACGATTATCGTGGAGGTTGCCGTTCTATGATGGGACACTCCATCATATCCGGCGTGTCTTTGAGCTGACAATGCTTTTTCCTTGATTACCATTAGTACTACGATTTTTTCGTTGCGAAAAGCCTGGAATGACTCTAGGAACTTATCAACGCGTTTAAGGCAATGGGTCCTCGATATCGTTGCAGGGGTCCATACTTTTTGGTTGCAGTAGTAAGTCCTTGTCTTTCTCTGCTTGGGATACAGCAACAATCTCTAGTTATACCTGTTCCGTTGTTGAGGGTTGATCCAAACCTTCCTGATCCCAGAAATAGGATCGATGATCAACAATAGATTGGTAAAATGCTTCAATGTTTGAGTCAGTGTGGATCTTTAATTTAGTTATTCCTTGTGTCAATGCCTTTTTAGCAGCTGCAGTTGCGGCTTGCATTTCGGTGACATTATTAGTTTGTCTCCCCTTTGCCGCTGCGAAGAAGCTCCAGGGATTATCCTGGCCGAACGAAACGCCTATTCATCCCTCGGGTTTCTCCTTTTATATTGTAGGTACACGCCCAATAAATATATACATCTGTGATTTTATTATGCAAATTAAGGAACCATGGGTTGGTTATGCAAGAAGGCGCACTTTGCGGGGGCGACATTTTAAGTGAGCCTCAACGCCGTTGTTACCGAACTAGTGGTTGCATTAGCTGTTAACTGTGATGATCGAGTCGTTTGGGATCTCGTTGAGTATCCCGCTAATGTGCTTTCTTTTCCCGTAGTTAATTTTTTTGATCCCTTCTTCTGGGATAGGGTCTTCTTAATAGGTAGTGCTCACCAGATGATAGTGTACAGTGGAGTCCTTTGGAGTTGATCGTGTTCCTCATCCTGGTTAGGGTTGCTGGAATTGACCGGTGACCGCCACATAGGCAACGTTGGAAATTGGTTACTGCATAAGAAATACCGCTGCTCGATTTTAATTAGTATTTTTGAATAAGATGCAATAGGCATATCTATATTATCGTTCTTTTGTACCAAGACCGCCCCGACAGAACACTCGGATGCGTCTATAGATAGTTTGAAGGGCCGATTGAAATCGGGATATTGTAAGATATCTTCCTCGCACAGGAGCGTGAGTAGTTTTTTAAAACTCTCTTTTTGTTCGGATCCCCAATTAAACTTTGGTTCTTTCTTCAGTAGATTTGCCAGTGGTTTAGCAAGCTTTGTATCATTTTCAGTGAACTTGCGGTAATATTCAGATAACCATAGGAACTGCCGAATGGCTCGTGGAGTTCGCAGACGTGAGAAGTCTTGTATTGCACGGATTTTCTCGGGATTGGGTTTTACAACGTCATATCCCTGAACCCTTTGAATAGCCGCATTGCCTTCACATTATTATTCAAGGTGCGCTAATCCACTACGATGCGATACTTCTTTTCTCCAGAAGCCTCGACTTTCTTTGGAAAAAATATCACCGAGGCACTGCAAGGCGATTTTGATGGGCAGATGACCTCACTTTTTAGTATGTCAATCTGGACCTCAACTAGTTTTTGTGCCTCCGGTGTGCGACGAAATTGTTTCTTCGTAACGATAGCATCACTAGTAGTTGGAATTCGGTACTAGAGTTTATTAGTGACGGATAATAGCTCTCCGTTGATATGGAAATCATCCGAATATATATATTCGCTATATTTGCATTTAGAAATAATCTATAATGTACATAATTAGATTCGGGCTATTAACATACAAATAATATGAATATACACACGCATATATACATACTTATAAGTAAATAAATTCATGAATATACTCATAAATATTTTAATTACCAGATTTAAGTTTTACCAATGCGTAATTTAGAAGGTCGGATTTGATGTCTTAAATAAGTAACCAAAAAGTAGTTTTCTAAAGTAATATTGAGAAGGTGAATTTTTAGTTATTATAGGTACTTTTTTCCTTTCACGGGGTTTAGAATGCGTCGGTTGATCTTTGTCAATGAAATGCAAAAGGTTAAGCAGATAGTGCGGAGCTTCATGATTGAATAGGCTATGAAGCAAATTACCCATAAATAATTGTCTTCTTCTGGCGACGTTAAAAAGTCCTGCTCTTTCTCTATATTGAGTAATATGTTCACTTTTGGGGATGTTATAGATAAACAGAATTCAAGTATTAAGCGTGCGCTCGAGCTTAGCATTTAGCTCATCAGTAATATCATCGTGCACTAAACAGCCGTAGTCATCAAGAGAGGGGGTAGAGTTGCAATTGTTTCAAATGATGGAGAGGACCAAGGTCCTATGATTATAGACATTGTTTAAGCAGGGTTAAGAGTAAGACCACTCGTCGAGGCCCACTGCACCACCAGATCAATATCCATCTGTACCGTTTGAAATAAGCTCTTAAGGCCATGTGACGAGAGGGTCACATGACCATACCTGGTCTTCAATTTTTCTTTCCCAACTTACGTCTAAACGAAATGAGGTATCACTCTGAAAGTTTGGGAAATGAAAGAAGATGTAATAAAGTCCACGTCTCTGCTTTGTTCCGGTGGAAATTTTGAGAACAAATTTTTTTGAAGAAAATACCAGTGGAAGTTTTCTTTCCCAACTTACGTCCACACGGAATGAGATATCGTGTTACAAATTTGGCACGATAAATAGAAGGCATGCAAGAATATGTCTTTGGTCTTAAATAATTAGAATACTGAAAAAGTTACTATTTTGGATAAATACCGACCGTGCTGTCGTCAAACCCTGCAAGCGATTTACAATGTTGTCAATGGGCTAGTTATGAGGCTTATATTGATCAAAGTGGGGCAAAACAACAAAAATCGCTCACGAACATTATACATAAATAATCCAACAACTAATTTTTGCACTTTTGATGCAAATAAACAAATTGAAATCATTAAATGGCACGTGTCTGACATACATATCAGCTGTTTCAGAGCAGCACTAGCGCAGCGAGTAGAAAATTTCGAACTTCTACGGGTCTGTGGGTAAAACATTTTGCATGATTGCCGACAGAGAAAGTGAGAAGTCAAACTTCTGCTGTAAAGACTGAATGCGTCCGTCGATAATAATTATTTTCATAAATAAACTTTTTTCTTCGACCAACTCTTTGCAAGGCCACAAACGATCCTTTAATATTTATGAACATTTCCCGAAAAAAATTTACGCGTTATTCAAACTTTTATTTTTCGATATGGATGAAAAAATATTGATCTTAGGGCTGACTTGATCAGCTGTTATATTCTTCACGTGGCCTTAAGATTGGCAATTGGCCAGGAAAGGTAAAACTTAAAGTCGTCAGCAGATTTGTGATAGTTACAACGTCGAAGCTCGCTACCAAGTTCCGAGGTATGAATATTGAATAAAGTGGATGCAAGCGTGGATCCCTGAGGGACACCACTCTTAACCTCCCCACAAACTGATCGTTCGCCAGTGCTAATTTTTACTCTTTCAGACCGATTGCTAAGGTACGATTTAAAACATTTAACAACCATGTTTGAGAGGTGGAGCGATTTGAGCCTTGTCAATAGTAGATTATGGTTAACTGTATCAAACGCCTTGGAAAAGTCAAAAAGGATAACAACCATTATTTCCCTTCTATGAATTGTCAATTTAAGATCAGAAGTTACTGTAAGTGACAAAGGATGGATATAGGACGGAAATCTCTAGCAGACGTTGGGTTAGATCTTTTAGGAACAGGGCGAATAATCGTCTCTTTCCAGGCATCTGGAAATATTCCTACCGCTCACCCGGAAATTCGCAGTAGTCAAAGGGAATGAGTATCTGTGAGGGGGCATCCAACTCTGCGTTCTGCGCCGTAGTGTTATAAACATAGGTGTAACAAACCCCGTTATTCTTTTGCACGGCCCCTTCACCTATATAGATGCCTTCGGGAGTTTTTACTTTAGGTAGGTATCCTACTGTTACGTCTGTCCTGACTAAGTCAAGGATTAAGGGTTGTTTCGATATCACTACTAGAGTGTAATGCCTAAATGATAATTAAGTTTGTTCCTAGCGTGCATATGCCCAACCTAGAATTCCATCTGCAAAGGTGGGAAAGTCGTTAGGTACCGCATGAAACTCTCGATCGACCGGGGAATCTTCTTTTTCAGATCTGGTTCGTAAGACTCGTTTTGACTCTCTACGAACTGGGCTGTCTTGGGACGCTCTTGCATTGTAGGGCTTGTGGTGGTGTCCGACCGGCAAGCCTGTTGGCAATTTAGAGACCCTGGTTTCGGTAATGTTGATTCAGCTTTAGTGGCCGTAGTGGGCAAGGGTCATTGAGGCTGACTCAATGTAGGATGGGAATCAACAAGGACGAGGACTGGAGTTGGCGTTGAATAGGGTAGTTGGTAGGGGTATCCACAGTTTAGTGGTGTCGTGTCCAGCAACATGATAAGTAGTGGACGCTGCCTTCGTTTTCTCCGTATATTTCTGCTTCTCCTACACGTGTAAGGCATGTTCATATGCTTCATTAATGTCTTTAGGGTTGCGCGTATCCACAAAGATGGACATTTCCTGGGGTAGTCCTCGTATGAATGCATCTAGTTCGCAATCCGTCATTGGTTCCATCATCATGTTTGTGTCGTCATTTGGGGCGGTATATTTTTCGTCGAGAGAGTGTTTGGCGCCACTTAGTAGACTTAACGTCCGATATTAATAATCGCTGACACTCTCAACTTGCTTCATTCGTACGTTAACGATCGCTTCAAAGGTACTGGCACTGGCTTGTTTCCTAGCTTTATCCAGCCGCTGTTTTAGCGGATTCAAGCAGGTGTTGAAAGTGCATTCGAATTATTCTGTGCTTTCGATTCTAGGAACCAGGTCTTGTCTTAGTTTGCTAGGCTCTTATCTTTTCCCCCCTCTGGTCTTAAATCTTCTAGTAGCCTCCTTTGGCATTTCTCCTTCTTTAATTAATTGAAAAATTAATTTCAACACGTGCAATTAATCCGCTGAAAAGCGTGCTGCTTGCACCGAAAGAAAGTTAAGGGGACGAGAAGGCCGGTTTAGCTTTCTAGAATTTGAAATTAACAAATCAATACATTAATAAACAACAAGGAATCGAAATTACTAGCTTCCGAAATAATAGGTAATAAAGTTAAGGTTCCCTAACACTAGGACCTAAATATTCTTTAGTGGTGAGCCTTGATCGATTGGTCCATTGAGAATAGTAGCCGAGATCACTATTGATCATCGCCTTTCTTAACTTTGTACCATAGGGCTAATAATTTAAACTTAAGTATTTTGAAAGATTTTACGAATCTTTTATTCTTACGTAAAATTGATTTAATTAAGAACTATTATTGTCAAGGAACAACTGTGTAGCCACGCAGGGACTCGGGAGCATTAGGAAAGCATGCCGCATTCAGAGGAAATATCCGATCACAATACCCAGAATTAGCTGCCAGCGTTTGAAATTTCGAAAGCGATTGTCATCTTGAATAATTTGTTCAAGATAACATTATGGTTTCGTGTGGTTTGGCTCGGAAGGTGGTCATAATTTCGCTCTCTCTCTCTTTCCTCGACCAATGTGCAGCCCATTATGATACGTTTACGTGAAACCAAGATGGGACATCCAGCTCGGCCACCAAACATCCTAAACTTATCTGGTACGCGAATACCATGGAACCCAGCAACGAAAATTTTGAGTTTCCCGGATCACGGGGTCCACCGTAACAACGTGACAATGACATTATAATTAACAACTACTTTCAATGAGATTTGCAATTCATAACATATTTTGGGCGTGGCCTGTGTTTGGAATGAATGTGTATATATAAGAGTGTGCCACGCATTTAGTTTAAATCTTCAATCATATATCATTCATCTATTGATCCTATTGTTATTTCAGCTAAACGCAACATGCGTACAAAATGCCTGGAACATTTTAAATATTTAAGCGTCAGTAGGATACAAGCTGCACCTCAAAAAGCAGTTTTACTAAACACCTGTCACATTGTAAGGAAACTTCCTATACCACAATTAAATAGCGACTGAAACTGTTTGAATCCATAACTATTAAAACAATTCTTACCTACGGCATTTAGCTACGGTAGTTTCGTGTGATTGTCAGTATTAACAACTGGGGCCGCAGGTTTCACCCACACCGTTCTGAAACTATTTTCTCAAACGGAAAGCGTTATTTCAAGCAAATTCTAAGGATTTTTTTTTCTTGCTCCATTATAAATGCTGCAAGTAGAGGTCACTGCTCAATATTTGCATTAGATGGGCATGCTCTCTGGTTTTTCAAATTTAGAATAAAACATGATAAAAGGTTTTCCAAAAATTCAACTTTTTCTTTGCCTCTGGTGTAGCTTTTAAGTGACGTGCTGCCCTGTCATTTAATGCCATGAAATCGTTTAGTGAGAAAATTATTTTACAATTGTACGAATTTCGGTAATTGACTTCGATATAAAATTTTGCCCTGTACCTCTGAATCCTTGGATATTAATAATGTGATCCATAATTAGGTAAATGAGAATAGAAACGTCGTCTTTTAAGTCAATCGCGTAGTCGATATGATACAAAGCAAGACTGAAAGCCTACTGATGAAACACGTGTAGCTCAGTCGGGTTTTCTGAGGCTCAGAAATGGACTATTGCCTGACGTGATGAGTCAATCTCAAGTATATGATCGTATTTAGCGTACACAATACAATTGATACTCTTAGAAATTGCTTCTTCAAATCGTACTTCAATGCGTACACTTCCATGTTCAACAAGATTCATCCATGTAGAGTTTGTCTTGTGAGAAATCAGGTTGTATAGGCTTTAAAGGTACCTGCACGCCGTCAACATCTAATGAAAAATAATTGGTCCAATAATTTTGAAAGTTAAATGAATTCGATCCAAAGTCGCCATTGAAGGCTTTTTTTGTCGACAAACCCTATAACTAATCGTTCAGGTAGTTGACCTGACATAAAATTATCTATAGCATTACCATAAATTCCTGAATTCATGGTGATGGCTTTGATTTCAACTCTTGTTAAGCGATACATTGCTGTAGATTTGGAAAGTGTTTTAGCGTGAGCGACTAGAATTCCAGGGCTGATTTTGGCACGTAATACAAGAAAAGTAGCTTCTAAAATATTTACCTTATTTGTGGTAGATGCTCCCAATATAGAAAAAGAGTCACGTGCACGTACTAGACGTAGTTTCACTCCCACACCATTAAGTAAAAAATGTTCGTGGTTGAAAATATCACAATTGAAGGTGTTCCAGCAAATCAAATACCTTCCCGCCTTCATTAACATCAGTAGTAAATTCGTTAATTTTACCGGCCTTATCATCATACGGTAGAGCGATTGTCAAAGGGGCCAATCATAAAATACGTGTTACATTTTTCAGGAACTTCTGACTCTCTCCCACCCCCTGCGTGATACTTCTTCCATTGCTCTTAGCATGGAGAATGATAGTTCGGCAGACCCCATCCCCCTTAAATGTATCTAGTATTTTGCGAATTACCCCAAATGTGATGTTTAGTATCGGGGTTGTAGTGAAAAAGTGTCTCTGTATACATTCAATGAGCATAGAAATTATTTGGCGGTGAAACAAGTTTTCCATTGTAATAAACATCTACCTGATAAAGCATAGAGTGTGGAATATCGTTTATAGTTCCAGGAATCATGTAATCGGGCATTTGACCTCAAGCATTTGCTACGGGAGGCGTAAGTAGTAGAATACGGACGACTGTACTTAGTATGGTGTGTTCAATTTCTATGTATTCATCGCCGGTCTGCCCTAACAAGAAGACAATCTAATTGACTAAGCCAGTTGTAATTTAAGTTTTTAGTTTCTGAAGTGCAAATAACATGTTTGAAGCACATACTAAGCAAGCGCGAATCTTCCATACCTAGAACATGAGCGACCTAGTTAAGAGCCACATTTATCACTTAGCAGGAAATGTATAATAACCCTAGCTCGAGGCACATTACAAAATTAGGGGTGCTTTTGCTTAAACGAAGTAAACTTTGCAGAAGCGGATTTTTTCCTGAATAGCACTCGTAACATTTCGATTTCAGGATAATTCTTGTACCTGAAGCAGATGCCAAGTTAGCTCTACTTATAGCTGCATAAATAGCTGCATTACAAATGATAGTTTTTGAGAATGACATCTCGAGAAAAACGAACTTCTATTCCTTCTATTTTTCTAATTTTAAAATGTACTATTCCTTCCTACTATTCCTTCAAATTTAATATTCATTAATTTGGCACCTAACCTTCTCCTTCTGAAAATAACCATTTTTGTTTTAACCTTATTTACTGTCAGTTCATTAGAAGGAAATATTCACTAAGGACTGACAAATTTTCAGAAGCGTCAATCTTCGTTTCAGCGAAAATAAATCTATTTTCTTCATACACGATTATAATGACATTTTTAAACTCAAATATCTTAATTTCTTTCATACCTTTCGCTCTAAAGAATTCCATCATGTTAGAGATGAAAAGAATAAAAGATTGGGAACTTAAAGTTTCTCCCTGTCACACACGCTCTGTTATCTATATTTTATCCGAACATTCTTAATCTACCTTAAAACGTGTGTTAGTCAGATCATATAAGTTCTTCATTATTTTAATAATTTTGAACTCACGCTTAAGTTGTGAAGTTTACGCCAAAGCAGAGAATGATTCATAGACGAATATGCTCTAGTGATTTTGACAAAAATCGCATAAAGATAGCTTCCTTTCTTTTGCATAATATTTTAAGCTAACGTATTTATAATTAATATGTTCATGCACCCCCTCACCCCCTGCGGAAATCGGTCCTAAGATTCTGGTATAATTTTGCAGTCATCCTCCCAATGCTCTAACATTGAAGAAAGAATTTATGTAAAAATTGTTGACAAGGAATTTAGTAGAGCGATCGGACGATAATTATTAGGATTGCAAGGATCTTGTTTTTTTTTATCAAACATGATCGTTAAAGATTCCGCCCAACCGCCTGAAATCGTCTCCTCATACAATACTTTATTAAACAAGGATTCAATATAATGAATCCAGTTCTTTGACAATGTTTTACGAAAATTGTTAGTTATTCCATCCGGACCAGGAGACTTATCTGATTTAGAATTTCTGATAACTCTTTTAACTTCTGAATAAGATATATCTTTGTCTAGTAGAGGATGTCTTGCATAAATAAAAATCGTAGGATCCATAGTACGTGGATGTAAAATTGAATTAAAATAACTTGCCTAACTAATGAAGTCTAAGGGATTAAACTTTCTTTGAGTGCCGGTATCTGTTTATGGTTTTCCAAAAGGTTTTACTATATTTGACATTTTCCAGGGGATTCAGATTTTTCTGATTAAATGCAAACTTTTTAAATGGACAAGTTATTGTGTTTCTTTTTTCAGTAAGAAACTCTAATTTATTTATTTATTTTTTTTGCTTCCTTACATTCAATATTCAAACACACTTTGTTTACATAATTAGTTTTAGATGCTGTAGAAAAAGAACGAAATAAGAGTCTCCAGTTAACTTTTTTGTGAAGAAACCACTACTGTCGCAAGATCACTTCACACGTAATAAGGGTATTTGTACATCACCTGTCATCTAAGGTTCACAAATATCAGCGTAAACAAACATCATATTAATTAAACTATTGCTGAGAGAAGCTGGAAAAGGACTTAAAGTAAGATTTTTAATTGTCAATGTCTGTATGATCGCATACTCGTCAAACTTTAACATATCAACCCCTCGTAGAACAAATTTCAAATGTTCATTTATACCTACACTCGAATTTATTTCAAGTAATTCTTCAATGTTTGTATAAACACCCGGCATAAAAGCTCTTGATACTGCCTTGCTTTCCTTATCTTCTCAACATTTTTTAGGGATCATTATGATGTTTACGCTTGGATTTTTTATATTTTTTTGAATGAGTACAATCAATTAAAACTAAAAGTTATAAAATGCTCTGAAGCCGCCCGCTGTACATAAAGTAGTGCTTGCAGACTTTGTATATCGGTTAAAACAACGGGAAAATTTCCAATAATGTAGATTTGCTGTTGTAGTTAAGTAATAAAATGAGTCGTAGTATTTATTGGAAAATACTGCATGCTATTGTTACTTGGTAGCACTATATACTGAAATGGTTCAGTATTTAAAATGAATTCATGTTGGTAAAAAAGATGCAAGAGCGGGCGAAACAGAAAATAATTACGCTCCTGCAATGACTTGCGAATTCATGGGCGAAAGGGTTACATAGGTGTCAAGTACCGCTATACGAAACAGATGCCGGTGCGTGCGCAACCAACTTAGGTAGAAGGGAAGATCGAAGCCACGACGTAGGGAGCAGGCTTATAACCGAAGAACGACGGGATCAAAAGTCGACACCAAGCATTAGCAGCGATTGGCCGTTTGGATCTCGACTCCTTCATTCGAGGAAATTCTTTCGAAGTTTCACCGTGATACTAGATCACCAACCAATTAGGTACGGAGGACAGAAGAGGACATAAAAGGGATTTGAATTTCATTTAAATAAGAAAAAAAATTAACTGCAAAATAAAAACTTTTACTCCTTTTCCCTTGCTCAACAATTCGGCTTCGCTTGAATTGACAGAGGCTACACTGGAGGGCTACCCGCTCATCCTTGCGCAACCCATTCTTATGGGAACAAAAGGATGCCAGTGTGCAAACCTCTGAATATCCTGGCAAAAAAGAAGACTTGGTCTGGGTAAGGCGGAAAAGAACGCCATTGCATTCCCAATACTCTTTCCACCTAGTACAGGGTTGGCCATATTCGACGAAAATATTTGGTAACACCGTAACTTTTGACAGAGATGACAGATCGAGTATTGACGTAGCGCGTTTGAAGCATCAGTCTGAGGAGATTTTTGCCATGGAGCAGTACACTCCACGCGAACGCTCTCAGATTGTTGAAATTTACATCCAACAAAACAAGTCAATTGTGAAAACTCAACGTGCATGGAGACTGGACGCTGGCCCGTACGAGTGCGATATTTTCATCCGATTGCCTTGGTCGCTTTTTATTTGGACGCTTGTGATTAGTAAGTGCCTCACCTGATGAAAATCTTTCATACAAACGATACAATGTAGTCGTAGAAGGCGCAGTTTTCACTTCAGTTATTTTTCTCCATGCACGTTGAGTTTTCACAATGGTCTTGTTGAATGTAAATTTCAACAATCTGAGAGCGTTCGCGTGGAGTGTACTGCTCCATGGCAAAAATCTCCTTAGTGTAATACTTGAACTTTTGATTCTCATTTCTTTCTTACAAGGCGATTGGTATCCGAGTAAGATACTGGTAGATAATGTTCATAATAATACTACATGAGGCCATGCATAGTGTGCGATTGTATGGATGTGTATGATTACAGACCTGTGCGTCACTTTTACTGGAACAGACTATATTTCCTCAAACAAGAGTGTTGTGTTAAGGTCGTAATGCTGGTCAGTCTAGCCAAGTATTGTATCTCATTTTTGAAATAATAGCAGTCTACAAAAAAACAACGTAAGTTAAAAAGGAAAATTTAAAAGAAATCGAATCACTAAGAGTATAAGTCCGAAACTAATGTGAAATCAGGGTTAATGTAACATTAGCCCAGGAAAAATCTTGTGATTCGGGTAAAGTAATGCTCCATATGCCCAGGTGTTACTTTCCCTTAATAAAATAAAAACACCACATTTTAGTCTGTGCATTGTAGTAGAGAGATGCAGTGAATTAATCTGTATTAAAAATAAACTTTCTGAAACCAAAAATATAACTTTGTATCACGGCACACTGGTGTGGAATTTATATATAGAGACAGTAGGGAAAAATTGACAATAGAATCAGACTTTTCAGTCCCCTCTTCTACTATCACTGACGTACTTGACGATAACGGATGCCACTCAGCAATGACTACGTCACGAGCCCAAAGTCATGGAGAGAGAGACGTACTTCAGAAAATTTGAAGGAAACATTAAAATGATGCCTGATTTCCCAGGAGTCGGATTATAAATCTTTATTCAACCCGTCACAATCGCGAAGAGAAAGATAAAGAAAAATGAGACAATTACTTTGTTATATACAATCATAGCACAAAAATTGAAAGAAAAAGGATCAAACACTATCCGCGTAGACGGAACTAAAACTTTTGCCGAACTATTCGATCGATTGAGAACACTTTTCGGAAACGAGAGTTTCCACTCGTTACAAAAACAAAGGGACATGTGCATAATGGGAAACACTGAGAGCCTCGAGTATTTGTTGGACGATTTATGACTATTCAAGATAAAATTAGTAAGTATATTGACAACATGAACACGGAGTTATCAGAGATACTAATTAGACACGGTATTAAATCGACTACAGGAGTTAGCATATTCTTGAAAAACATTAGAGAGGAATACGAAATAAGAATCAGAGATAAACATTTGGAAAAAGTTTGTAGAGGAAACTTACGTGGATTGCCACCGAGGCAAAGAAATTTTCAAGTGTCAGCCTCGAACTGCTGTCCACCAGACCTATCGCAGCTGAACGATAATTTTTTCACCTTAGTGGAAGAAGAGAGACAGGAATGCGATCAACGACCCGAAGTAGAAAGTTACAACCAATACCTAGAGACCGACGAATACACGACACGGCGATTGTGGAGGTATGTTAAGCTAGCACAACACTAGCAAGGTATAAAGATTAAATCTATTTCATAATTCAGGGCTTTTTTAGGGCTAGTTTGGGTCCGTAGTCCCAAATTTTGGGCTCTTTTATGTTTTTATAAAAAATTGTGTTTGCGCTAGCTTAACGTTAAGCTAGTCGAACATTGCTGTGAAACATACTAATAATTATTTTACGAAAAAATCACCTTATGAAATAATTTAGGGCTCTGGGAATATTATAATGAAAAATGAAAAAAATTGTCAAAAAAATTTTGGTTTAAAAATTTCTAGTGAAAATGAATTAAACAAATTTTTTCCTTTACCCTATGTTAAGGCTCACTTAGGGCTCCATAAATATGAGATTTGAATTTAACAAAAAATTGTTCAAACAATTATTGTTCAAACAAATTTACCAACAAAAATTATTTTATTTTTGTTTCTCTTGCATAATTTTAGGCTCATTTAAGGCTCCTGTAGTATGATCGACTGAAGGTCGTGCGATATTTCCTTTGACCTTGTTTTGTTGTTATATATGGTGTTGTGGCACTTTAACAGTATCAAAAGTACGTGAAGAAAACCATAAAACCCATTATTACCCCGCGCATAATTTAGTTCTTATTGAAGACTAATTTGGCCCCGTAGTCCCGAATTTTGGGCTCTTTTATTTTTTGCAAAGAACAGTGTTAGCAATAGCTTTACAATAAGATGGTTCAAGATTGCTGTAAAGCGTAATAAAAATGATTTTACAGAAAATTCACCTTATGTTAAGGCAATCCTATGTCAAGGATCAATTAGGGATCCATAAATATAATATTTGAATTAAAAAAAAATTGTTTAAACAAAAACTGTTTAAACAATTTTTTAAAATTTTCATAATCATATTCCCAGAGCCCTAAATGAGCCCTGAACTATTCTATAAGGTGAATTCTCTGTAAAATAGTTTTTATCACGTTTTACAGCAATCTTGAACCATCTTATTGTTAAGCTATTGCAAACGCTATTTTTTACAAAAATAAAATAGCCAAACACTTGGGACTACGGGATCAGAAATTTTCAATTGATCTTGACAAAGGCGCTATGAAAATATGTCCAAAAATCTTACATCCTCAACCATCGAAGAAATCAAAAGATATGATTTGCTTCGTGATTTTTAAGGAAGGTTTTTCAGCAATCACTAGATTGTAAAAGGATTGTAAACCCATTTTACCTAAAACACAGCTCGATTAATAATTTTTATGAAGCTGAAGAGACAAGATGGAATGATAGATTCAAATATGATAAGGATAACTACTGTAACATTATGAAAAGGACAGAAGAAAGAATGATTTATCAGAAAAAACAAGATTGTAACATATAAAAGAAGAGAGACAGGAAGTAGAAACATGATTAAAGAAATATCATGACATATTTCCTTTGAATAACGATCCTGCACCAGTTACAAAATTAGCAACTTATGAAATAAAAATCACGGACGAAAGCCCAGTAAATAAAAAAATTATAAATATCCCCCAATCAAACAAGACGACATGATTCGACAAGTCAAAGAACTTTTATCGAAAGGAATTATATGAGAAAATACTTCACCTTATAACTCAACGATTTTTTTAGTCCCAAAGAAAATGGACGCATAGAGAAAACTGCATTTAGCATAAGGGACGGGCATTACGAGTACACTACGATGCCATTTGAATGACAAAACACTCCTCCTACTTTCCAGCAAATGATAAATAATGGATTACGAGTGTTAATAGGAAAAGGAACTTTTGCAAATACAGATGACATAATAATATATGGAAAAACTCTTGAGGAACACAATGAAAATTTACGTAATCTATTTGAAAGACTAAGACAGGTCGGGTTTAAATTAAATTAAGATAACTGCAAATTTCTGAGACCAGAACTTTCGTATTTAGGTCATATTATTACGACAGAAGGGATAAAGCTAAACCCAGAGATAATTTAAAAGGTAAAAAATATTTCAAGACCTAAGAATCCTAAAGAGATAACAACATTTTTAGGATTGATAGAATATTATAGAAAATTTATTAAGAATTTTTCTAAAACAGCGAAACGTTTAACACAGTTATTAAAAAAAGAAAGAGATTTTAACTGGACGCAGAGGGAATATGACTCATTTGAATTAATTAAAAAATCACTGACTTCATCTCCAATATTAAAATATCCTAATTGGAATGAAGAGTTTATCCTTACAACAGATGCATCGAACAAAGGAATAGGCGCAGTGTTATCTCAAGGTAAGATCAGTTTGGACAGACTGCATCAAGAACCCTGAACGAAGCTGTGAAAATTATACAAGGAGCGAAAAAGAATTAGTGTCCATAGTATGGACAGTAAAACATTTTAGATACTTTCTTTATGGTGGGAAATTCAAAATAAAAAACCGATCACAAACCTTTAATTTAGTTATTAAATGTCAAATGTCCTACAGGTCGTCTCGTGAGATGGCAAATCAAACTTGAAGAATATCTTTACAGAGTCGTTTGTAAGAAAGGCATAATGACCAAAAATACCGACGGTTTATCAAGAATACCACAAGACAAAGAAATGACAACACAAGAAGAAATTGATAAAATAATTGAGAACGTAATAAGTAAGCCAGACCCTGAAAAAACACGAACATTAAGTCGAAACAAATGAAATTAAATGCTTACGACCAAGAATGACAAAAAAAGGAATTCAATGAAAAAACAGAAGAAATTAGAAATACAAATTATAACTGGAAAATTATTATACATGGAAATTCTATAATATCAAAAAACAGGAGATTATCAGGAAATTGAGAGACATTAATTACTGCAGCAAAACCCATATTATATGGATATTTCAATATGACTGATGCAGCACCGTCAGTAGCATTAACTAAAATTTTGGAACCAATTAAAGGGCAAAGATTTAATTGGATAATGAAAGCATTTTTTTTAAAAAACAAAGTAAAAGAAGATTGTACAGGAAAGATTATACGAAAGTTTGGAACGAACACTAAAGTAAGATGGATCAAAGATTTATCTGGCACTGAAGGAACTATTAGAAAAACAACTGCATTCAATCCGAAAATATTAAATCGAATGATGATTCCAAATGAACACGGTTCTACAAGAATTATTAGAAATATGGATAACAAAGGAAGAAAATGAAGAAAATAAGAGAATAAAAATGCCACTGCAAGAGAAAGAAAAAACTCTAATTAAATAATTTAAGACACAATTAAACGAACATACTATTAGAATATTTTTTGAAAAATTACAAGAAAAAGAAACCAAAAGACTTTTAGTTAAATCGTTGAACGGAGAAAACCAAACGATATATTTAACAAAAATAACTGATAACACAAACCGAAGCGGAATTATAAGAGAAGATCATGAAGGAATATGAGGTGGTCATTACGGAAAACACATTACTGTACGACGAATTAGAAATACTACTAATTGGCCAAGTATCACTAAAGACGCAGAAGAATTCATATAATATCGTCTTATCTGTCAAAAATACAAATCAAGATAGTTATTAAGACCAAATAAACAAAAAATGTAATAAAGGCCGTATGCAACGGTTAAAACAAAATGGAAAACCTAAAGAAATATTAACAGATAATGAAACCGAATTTACTTCAGAAGAATTTAAACAATTAACGAAAGATTTAAGAATTGAGCACACTTTTAGAGATAGCTATCATTCAGAGAGTAATGGAAAAAATGAAAGATCTCACATGAAAATTGTAGAGCACATCTCAATGCATAAACATGATTTAGAGGATTGGGATGAAACTCTAGACAAAGCAACTATCACTTGTAACATGGCTTTCAATCAAATAATTGGTTACACCCCTTACGAATTAGATTATGGTCGAAAGGCAAGATAAATATATAAGGAAGAAGAAACACGATATTATGAAAAATTGGAACAATAGAAATGATTAAATAAAAATAAATTAGAAGAAACCCGAAGAAAAATAAAAGAAACAAAAGAAGTACAATCAAAACCCCTAAAAGAAAAACATTTTAAACCAGGTGACAAAGTACTACAGAAAAATCATAGGTATACTAAAGGAAGTGAAAAATCGTTAGGCCCTTATGAAATTAAAGAAGTAGGACAAACTCATGCACTCTATTAAATAACAGCAAAATACACAAAGATGATTTGAAAATCTTTGTTACAGATGAAGATCCTATTAATAACATGGATGATTCTTATAATGACCACGATGAACCTCAGACAAGCACAAGTTACGACAACAGAAATTAAAGGTAACTTATACAGACAGTACAATACTCACGAAAGAATGAGCACAATAAGTAGAATCGAGGAATTTGTAGCTTTCAACTGCAATGAATGTATTTTTGATCCAACAATTTTTAACATAACTGCACAACTCAAAAGATTAAAAACTAAAGAAATCATGCTACATAATATTATGGGTAAAAACGTTTCAGAAGAGAATTATTAAATATAATCGGAGATGCCTCCAAAATGCTTTTCGGAACTCTTTTACAGAGTGATTTAGAAAGAATAAATAAATAATTGTACCATCTTTACGAAAATAATAATAAAATTACAAGTGCTTTAACAAATCATACGAAAATACTGAAACTAATACTCGTTAACTCATCTCATGATATTAGAGGAATAAATTCAAGACTAACGACTTAAAATCTAGTAATGAGAAATTTATCAACAGTCAGTGGCGAAAATAGAAAAAATGTCATCCTACATGACAAAATCAGACTAATTAATACTTTCATCATGGAACTTAATACAGGATTAAACTCAATGAACCTAGACAAGCACGGAATTAGAGAATCAACTCTGGTTACGCCAAAAATAGTTGAAGAAACTATTATAGAATTTGAAAATGAACATAACACCCGATATCATTACGAAGGATCTGAAACAAATTATCAACGAAAAATTGATTCTAGTGAAATCAGCATATTTACTAAACAAGACACTTTAGTTTATATATTAAAGGTACCTCTACTAAATCAAGATGAATTACCCATCGAACGCATGATCCCTTAAGAAAAAGGAAAATGTTTATTATAATAAAATAGCAGACAATGAATATATACTAATTGGGAAATATCACTATGTGCCTATAGAAAAGGAACAACTAAGAGAATGTAAAGATCTGGGGCCTTTTTAAATTTGCAATAGAAGCCAACCTAATTATAATATTCATCAGCAAGATACTTGCGATTCAAGCACCATAAGGACAACCTCGAAAGGAAAATGCAGAGAAGTCATCTTTTTACTTCAAGAAGAAATCTATATACCCATTGAATACGGATATATAGCTATATACACGACTGACACTAGGACTAATATATTTTGTAATTCTAGAAAACACATACACTCTAGAACTCTGCAGCCAGGTACCTATATTTTAAAAGGAGATAAATGTAAATATATGGCTTCAAAAATAACATTAAGTTTATATTCAGATGTAGGAAACACAACTAGATATTTTGTAAATAACATTTCATACACCGAAAATTTATCACACGTAGATTTATTGAAACCACGATTAATAACTTTACCTAATATTGTGCATTCAAATAGTTTTAAACAATCTTCTATAAGTTTGGATAATGCAGAATTATAATTGCAATCATTACAAGTTGGTCGACGAAATAAAACTTGGAAAGAAGTGACGCTAAAATGGATTAAAAACTTTGGATATCTTTCTATTGGAATTATCAGCTTTTTAATATTGCATAAGATAAGAGTATTCAACGCTCTAATAGATTTACAAAAAAAAACGTTTAGAAATTGTTACAATTATTGTAGTTTTGGCAATTATGCACCAACTCATCACCAAGAAATACGGGAAATGATACCAATAATTGATACGGATTCTAAGATCAAAACTCCTAGAAGGAAACCTGTATCTAGCTATTAACTCGAAATTATAAACTCGTTAAAATTTCTATGATAAAGCACACTCTAAGAGGGGAGGTGTTAGGAACGTATAAATAAGGGCTATCTAATACCAGCCATTACCAGTTAGGACCAGTAAATACATTAGTAGTTTGTAACGAATACACTAAGTAGGTGATGGTATATGAGCTACGATATCTGTAAAAGGGACAGAACATTTTTGTAATCTAATGGCTTGCAGGTCGTAATGTCGGTCAGTTTAGCCAAGTATTGTATCTCATTTTTGAAATAATAAAGTACACTCTGAGGTGTTAAACTCAGAGTTTAAAATTGTTACAATATTGAATTTCTCAAATTCAACACGTTCATTCACTACTTCTGATTCTCTTCTCTTCGATAACTTCTCCTGCCCCTTCTCTCATGTAGCCGATTCTGCCTCGATACGTACGGAAAAGTATTCGGTCTCACTAGTACCGCTGACGCCAGTCACCTACTACTGCCACTTCTTGCTGTATCATACTGTAGCAAAGGGTTTTTTTGCTCCTTTCTTTGCGATGTGGACGGACTAAATTCATATTCTTCTTTCCATAAACGTAGATTTGTTATATACTTTCTAGGTGTGTTCACAGAACGCAAAAAACGTGTAATTATAATGGTCTTGTTTTGATTTGTTATTCGCAGTAGGTATAAAAGGTGAGCTATGTGCACGAGCTACCTCATAAAAATAATGTTAATAAAATTGTAGTACTTCATTGTATAAATAGAATTTGGTATGCTCGTTTTTGGGCAAAGGTAAATTCAAATTTTCGGTGAATTTAGTATTAAGTATATTGAATGTATTTCCTGGAGTTTGTGCTGTGGGTTTTAATGTATTAATCTGTTGCAATCGTTCTACATTTTCATGCGGTGCAAGGACCATTTTTCTCGCGTAATAATTACATAAGGGTTATGCGTGCAATCACACGTATCGTTTAAGGCAGTAGTCGTGCCAAAAGTCAGACATCTGAAAAAATAGCTTTTGAATGATTTTAAGAATCAAAATATTATAACTGATGTCATTAAAAATAAAAAGCATTATTTCTTTTTATGAAAAATGTTAAAATTCGCAACAAAAAAGCATTAATTTTAACCATGTTTTTTGCAATTGAATTTTTCCTGACCGTCGCTTTTTGCCAAATTTTGAAAAATGATTGCATTCCAATCAATGGCGGCTTATTTTTCCGGGAAAACATTCTCTACAATTCTACTGTTTTCAATTTTTAAAGTAAATTTTTCTATGGCTGACATCGTTAGAACAACTTTTATTAAAGAAAAATGTTGTTTAACAAATAATGATATTTAACATTATTTAGTTATTTTTAGAATAGAAAACAGCAGAGTTGAAGAGAATGTTTTACCGGAAGAAATAATCCACCATTCATTAAAATGCAATCATTTTTTAAAAATTGGTAAGAAGCGACGGTCAGAAAAAATTCAATTGCAAAAACCATGGTTGAAATTAATTTTTGTTGTGAATTTTAACATTCTTCATAAAACAAAATGTTTTTTATTTGAAATGGCACCAGCTATAATATTTTGATTCCTAAAATCATAAAAAAATTATTTTTTCAGATATCAGACGTTTGACAAGACAACTAACTTAATTGGGGATAAAAATACAGTTGCTATAATAGGATGTTTTAAAAGTGGAAGAAAACCTCCACGCTGAACAATTATGTATTTTTTATCTCTCCAGGTACATCTGCGATTCGCTAAGCTTGGCAAAACGAGATATACTTTATGTTGTTGTTCACTTAGATCAAAGAGAGCTTGCAAAAAAGTAGCTTCCTTCCGGCCAATTGAACCGTGAAATTTCGGTTCCATTACAGACGTACAACTGGAATTTCTTCTTTATCGGAACCTCTCTTTATTTGCTTTCGAGACAGATATACATGCTGATGAGAGTCAGAGAAGAAAATACATGTATAGTCCAGGGAACTCAGATCAAAAAGGTACCTTTTCAACACGAAATTTTAGAATAAAAACGAGATGTGCCATGATGTAGTATCCATTCCTGGGATGAATGCATATATGTTTGGAGGCAAAAATATTTGGTCATAAGGGATCGTCCACAAATTACGTAAGACTCTTTTCTTTTGTTTATATCGTTGTGTCCTTCTCAACTTCACAGCAATTTTATGCTCGTCTTTATTCAAACAAAAGAAAAACGTCTTACGTAATTTGTGGACGATCCCTAACGAATTTCGCAATGTTCAAAGTTGGCGAGATCATGTTTTTGGGAGATTATGATCAACTAATTGAAGTTGTTAAAGAGACCTTTAATTTGGTAGGTCGTACATTGACTTTGTTTCATTTGTTCCCTCAAAAAGTAATAAAAACCGGCAAAAAGGGCCGTTTTGCAAAATCTAGTTATTTTTGCGAAAACTGCATGCACATCCATTAAACTCTCTGACAAATTGTTTTTCATGAAGCTGAAAGTATATGGAATATTTGTGCTCAAAATAATAGTTTTCGAGAAAAGTTATTTTTTATTAAAAATGCTACTGTCGTTTTGGTAGGGCTAACTTCTTTTGGGCGGTCGCAAAGCCATGAAAGTAGGAAAATTTTAATCCTAAAGAGTTATAGTGTAATATATGCTTAGCCGCTAATTGATTTTTGAGACTTAAGTACGTTAAAAATGGCTGCAAAAGAATAGTACGTTTTTTTCTTATAAAAAAATGAACTAAGTTTTGTAATTCTCATCATATACAATCGGAATTACATTCAATGTAAGCTCACAACTTGTACATTATTTTAATATGAAAATATTTTCTTACGTTAATTGGGGGGGGGGGGGGGTTCATTTATTTTGTAATAATTATTGCAGTCATAATTTTCAAGATATACAGCTGAAATTGGTAAATATTATTAACTATATATGGTAGTGATACTGATTGTAGTTAAATGGGCAGAAAAATCAGTTGCGGATTTACTGTTGATAATAGCAGTTTATTTCAAAATGTAACAATTATACGTATCTCATGAGAGAATAGCCATATAAACATGTTTTTTTTTTTAAATTTTAGCTAGCTTTTTGCGCTGATTACAAATTTTGCTTCAAAAGCTCAAAAAAGAAAATATACTAGTTCCACAATTAAGCAAGAGGGTAAATTCATACATTTTCTTAATTATTCCATATCAGTAAATTGAGATTTTCTTAACAATAATGCTGAAGTTAGAATTACTTAGAATTAGCACGCCTAGTGATAGAAACGTAAGTATACTTTTTTATATATTCGCTAATTAAACAACAACTGAAATAATTTTTTAAGACAATGTAAGTATTAGTTTGTTACTTTATTATTTATTCAATCATGTTACAAAAAATGTGGACTGAATTCAAAATTTGTTATTCATTAATCTCGGTTAATAACGTTTTGTAGAAAAAATTGAGGGTTGAGACAAAATCACTAAGAAGATTGTTTTGTAAGCATACGGAAAAGTTTGCAAATCGGAAGTGCACTTCAGTAAATTCCATGAAAACAATGGAGCCATTTTTAACGCACCGAATTCTCAAAAATCAATTAACGGCTAAGCGTACGCTACACTATAACTCAATAGGATTAAAATTGATCCACTTCTATGGCTTTGCGACCGGCCAAAAAAAGTTAGCCCCACCAAAACAACAGTTCATTTTTTAATAACAAATAGCCTTTCTCGAAAACTATTTATGACTTTGAGCTCAAATTTTGCATATACTTGCAGCTTCATAAAACACACATTTTCAGAGAGTTTAATGGATGTGCAACACCTTCACTTCACGATTCAACTTTTTTTTTCAAAAATCAATAGTTGATCGCGATCTCCTAGAAACATGATTTCACTAACTTTTAACATTGCGCAATTCATTATGACCAAATATTTTTGCCTGAAAAGCATATGGGCCTTCATCCCAGACATGGAACTATATCATTACATACCTCGTTTTCATTCTAAAACTTTGTTGTGAAAAAATCCTTAATTCCCTGGACTAGTGCGAAATCGACCACTTCATGAAAAATTTAGGATCTTCAGGCCATACTTGGCTCGCCAAGTGTTGAATCAGTACTCAATCAAGTGGAATTTTAAAAATTAAATTATAATATTCATTCAATAATATTTCACGTTGACCGTGACCTTAGTGAAAAAGATTTTGGTTAGTAAAAACTACGCTAAAATGGTTGTGATTACTGTCTTTGGTGAAGAGGTCGACGACTGTAATATTGGACACTTCACGCATCAAGTCATCAATTCCCACGAGTTTAGAACGGTAATCGTTTGAATAATCAGACGATTATGGAGGACCTTCATATATTACCCGGATCGACAATTAATATAACGGTTTTCAAAATGTAAGAGCACAAAGAACATACATCAATATAGTTTATTATCCCTTTACTCCACACTTCATAAAGAGAAAGCATACTTCAAAGCATCATTCATTTCACTTATTTTCTTGTACTTACTTCACACGAAAGAATTTTTACTGATGTGGCCCAAGTCTTTTCGCAACGTGAGTCCATAGACTCACCCACGAGTTACTAAGTTCACTATGTATTTTGAAACATTTAAGCATCCTTGCCAATATCAGCTTCAAAATTGCAATGCTACTTGCTGATTGTGTACAGTTTGATAGTGACCATCAACGCGAATACCATTACTAAGGCACACTTCACGAAATTTCGGGCATGATTAACATTTTGACCTGAGTTCATCCTTTTTTTACAAAAGCCATTTTATAGCTTTATCTGACTGTTTGTCAGCAAAGAGATAGCCACCTGCTGGTAAAATGAATATCAAATTAGCTGCTAAATAGCCTTTTTCTGAAAATCTTTGAACAAACAGAGGCTATTGTTGGAGCCTCCTCAAAAGAACACATGTTTCCACATTTCACAAAAATATCATCAATACGATACACGCTCTTCGTAAAATTTCTACACCTAGTTTGCAATAAATAATTAATTCTTTAAGAAAATTTAAAAAAACTGTCCTGCTTCTTTTGCTTTATTTTACCAACGATAAAATTCTTTTCTACGATCTGCTGAGATACTATCAGGCTCATAGCATCTCTTGTCAGCTAACGGACCTATGTACTCTTTCTTTGAAGGAATATTAAACAGATAAGGAAAGATTTCATTCTTTCTAACTTCAGGTAATCGAAATGCTTCTGGAAGTGAACTTAACGGCATATTTAGATCATTTAAACTGTCTAAGAATACCGCTTTTTGAGTACGCAATATGAACTATGAATCGAATCCCCTAGCGCTGTGAGAAATACATATTATACGATTGAAATAACAACTAGACTTTTGGTCGCTAATTCAACTAACACCTTTACAGGGTCTGCCATAAAAATAAACTCATTTGTACTACAGTATTGACACAGCGTCTTTATATCAGCATTCCCCATGCATGAATTGTATACTTGATGAGCTACTCACAAATTCAAAACATGAAGTTTCAGTTTGATAAATCTGTCAAATTTTGGTTTTGTTGGGTTTCAAAATCGCAAAAAATATAGTTTTCTCGAATCAAAAGTGAGTTTTTAATCGGTCTCATGTAACGCAAATGCCCTGTGACGTTGCGACATTCTTGCAAATCACAAAATCTAATTAATAAATTTAGTTTGACATTTATAGATTTTCGTTTAAATAATGTATAAATTTTTCTTGTGAATTAAGAGATTTTACTTTATCTAACAATGAAAGTACCCCAGGTGCCCCCATCCCCGATTTTAATGATCTTTATATATGTTGTAGGGGAGCAAAAACTAAACGATACGCATTTTTTCTTATCGGCCAATAAACGGATTCAGGGGGTGAAACAACTCCCCAAATATGTCAGTGTCAAGAGGTGTATTGTTTAGTTCACATAGAAGAAAATGATATTTTTAAGCAAAACTAATTTGAAAAGTTTCGACATAATGAAAATTCAAAAATCCTATTTCCCTGACTTCATTAAAAAAATGAGGGGGTGAGCCACCTCCTACATACGACGAAAATAATGGAAAGTAAGGCTAAATTAAAAGGAAAAATCTGAAAATATAAATTACCCAACAGTGAAAAAGTAAATTGACGTGTTCTTGCATTTTTCCTAAAATCATATTGTATAAGCAACCCGAGATTTTGATGAAACTGTATATACGGGGGTTTTTGGGGTTCCTGAACCCAAATTTGCTAACAGAATAAAAAAAATTGAAAATGGCCGATTCAACACGGCTAACCAAATTTTTTTATGTTTATTGGATTCCTATAAAAGTGAGTATCCTACAGTTTTTGGAGTATCATAAAAAATTCCAAGCCATTGGAACTTTCTCAATTTATTTTTACATTATTAAAATTAACAGAATGTTAAATTCTCATAATACTTCAAAATGGTTAATTCGAACATTTTTGTGTATCTACATTTTTGATATAGTTTTAAATGCATGTATCATTAACGCGCACAATTTTTGTTACTGTTTAAATGTGGAGCAATAATGGTAATCATCGAAAAAGTGTTTCAAAAATAACGATTTTTTAAACCATGAACTGGATCAACTGGATCAACTTGATTTTCGAAATGTTCTGGTTTGTCATCAATGTACCCATTTTTGTACCGAGGATGAATTTTTCCTATCGTTTCTGTTGGTATTCTTTGTAAAATGACATGTTTGTTCTCGGGTGCAGTTTCCGCTGCTATTCTAGGGCAATGAACACTCCATGCGTCAATTAATAGAATGCTATTTGGTCCCACGTTTGGAAAATATATTTTCTCCAACCAAATTTTGAAGTGATCTAAAGGGAATGTAATATAAATGTAATTTAAGAATTAGTTTTTTGAATTCACATACTTAAATTAAAAGAGTTGTCCGTAATTTTTCATACCTGAAGTAAGTTTCTCAGATTTTCATGCTTCTATATGAAAATTTTCGGCCCTAAACAGATTGGCCTCTACTATTGGTCTAAACTTTCCACTTTGTTCCTTCAAGACTAGAAACAACGGTGAAAAAAGTTTCCCTTCATCTGATATCAGTAGTTGTATTGTATAACTATGTGTTGTCTATGTGTCTATAACTATGTATTGTCGACTTTCTTTCTCAACTCTTCAGTGTTTTCTAAAGATTTTCGAGTGACAAATTGATTAATCTTCCTGGATACTATTTTGTATACACGCTTAAAACGTGTTAACCAGTGGTTTGAAGCACTAAATCTGAAATCTTCATGTCCTATTTCCTTCTGGGCTTGCAAGACCCATTTCCATAAATGTCTGTCATGAACAGCGAAGCCGGCGTCAAGTGCTGATTTAAAATTTTCCAGTGTAAAGTCACAAATTCTAGCCATCCTTTCCCTATAGGTATCACTTTTATTCAATGAGTGTGCCCAACGACGCAATTGCTTGGCAGACTTTACCCTCTTAAAATTCTTTTTTACAGTATCAATATTAAAATTTTTCTTTTTGTCACTTCTCCAGAATTCTAATGCTCTTAATTTATAACCATAAGATACTTCTTCTCTGTCTTCCGTACACTTTTCTGAATGTGCACTTGGCGACTGCGGTACAGTATACTGAATCACATCTACTATTTCTGCATCCATATCTTTATACGGTTCATAAAAATCTAAAAACTCCTCAATAATCATCTCAACATCACTGAACTCGTTCATTGTGTGTAACAAAATGCTTTGAATATGTCCTTTTAAATCAATTTCCTTATGATTAATAGGAGAATCTTTTATTTTTAGTGATATAAATGTGGCGAGTAGAAGATTGATGACGTTCAGTGGATTGACCTTCATTTTCAGTGCTGTTAAGACATTTTCTATCAAAAGCTATAATAATCGTAAATATTTTGGATATGCAGACTCTGCATGCGTCCGTCCAAACATTGCCCTATTTCGTCCTATTTCAAATGGGGAATTTTATAAGCATTTTAGACACCTTTTTTAGGCAGTCGCCAGTTTTCTAGTCAGTACCACACTAGGAATAGGAAGAGCTGGCTAATGCCTCTTCAATCCCTCGTCAAGATTTCTGCACAGGGCATTGTAGAATCAATAAGAATAAGCTGACATGAGACAGTCACATATAGAGGGAGAAAGTGCTACATAAATGAATAAATAATTATACTATGGTTTTATACTATGGTATTACACAAATTTTTAAGTGTACCAATAAAAAAAGTTCTTGGCAAAACTAAAACTTACATTAAAAATAGCTTTCATTTTATAGACAGCATTAAAAAAATAGATTTCGTTCCTCATGACTATGAGTTAGTGTCTTTCGACGTTACGTCAATTTTCACCAGTGTACCAATTAACCTAGTTTTAGCTAACGTTAAACTCAAATGAAATGAAATAAAAGAACACACAAATTTGAAAAAAGGTGTTTTCATTAAACTTTTAGATTTCTGTTTAAATAATGCATATTTTATACACAATAATAAAATTTACAGACAAATCAATGGAGTTCCTATGGGTTCTCTCATTTCTTCAGCTGTTTCGGATTTAGTAATGGAAAATATGGAAATCAAAATTTAATATTAAAAAGAATAACTTATCAGTGAATACAAAACATATATTCAATTCCTAAGTCATAAATATGACTATTTAATTGAATCTACTAATTACAAACGTTGACATTAAACAAATTTTGATTCCATTATTGATTTGTGTTTTAATAAAAGAATTACACCTTGTATCAATTATAACTTTATGTAAAATAATAAGTTCTCAATTATAAATTCACTAAATAATATTCAATTATATATGACATCTTTCACATCTAGCAAATTAAGAAAAGAAAATTAAGAAAAAATGTAGTAATTATAATGTTTTTATAACAATTTCATGTAGGACGTCACACACCGAAAGTACCGTACTATTATACGAACCCTGATATAACAAACTTGACCACCTAATTATGTAACCACTTTGATACGAAAATGAATCTCAGTATCTCCATGGTCTCGGAAGTGTCTATTAGTGTTGGCCTGCAAACTTTAATTATATGAAAATAAGCAATCCGTCGACCATGGAGATAACTGTATCAAATAATATTCTTCTTAAGGAAAATTTAATGCGTTTCAAATATTACAAAACATCTTAAAAAGCTCCAAAAATCAATGTGTATGACTACCCTTGAATCTACGTTCTATCTCTTTTCCTATGGTAAGAATTATTTTATATAGAAATATAGTAATATTTAATATTTTTTTGTTATTGTATAAAATAGTTTTTATCAGATGGGGTTTAACTCTTACAAACTGATTTGGTCCGGCGTTGACGGACGAAACATGTTTTAATAATACCACAATAAACATAAGCTACGGCCAGTAGACAAAAACTACAAGAACTTCCTTTAATTATTATTTCATCTGGCCAAAACCCTAACACCAATTTATATTTACACTACCGTCAGAAATTATGAGATCGATTGAAACAAGCACTATTGAAAATCACTGCAGGTTTTGAACCACGATATCTCAGCGAAAAAAAAGATAGGGCATTTAAAATAAACAGTTGGAAAGCTTAGGAAATTCCAAGTCTAGTAGTGTCAACCAGATTTTTTTGATTTGCTGAAGAGAATACAGCACGTGATAGTTTTTAAAAAAAAATTCTAGATTTTCTAAAATTTGTACCTCGACTTGAGCTTTTAGTATGACCTAGGAAAATTATTGCAAAAATCTGAAAATTATATGGCATAGAGTCTGAAATTTTATCTTTAATTTAAACCAAAGAAACTTAAAAAATCTTAATCGGTTCCCAAAATATGATTACAAATGTTCAAACGTATCTGTGTTAAGTTTTAGTCGACGATCACGGTTCTCGGCCGGTCTGCTGCTCGCCTCCTTCGTTTAGGAGCAGAATCAAAAGTATAAGAGAGCCCTAATCAAGCACCACCCCTGTGTGTGGCCTATTCGGTCCTGCTTCAACGAAGGAGGCGAGCAGCAGACCGGCCGAGAACCGTGATCGTCGACTAGAACTCAACTGAGATACGATTGAACATTTTTAATCGTATCTCGAGAAACTTATCACGTGCTGTATTCTCTTCGGCAGATCAAAAAAAAAAATAAAATCGGCTTGACACTACTAGACGTGGAATTTCATAGGCTTTCCAACTGTTTTTTTTTTAAATGCCCTATCTTTTTTTTGCTGAGTTATCGTGGTTTAAAGCCAGCAGTGATTTTTAATAGTGCTTGCGTCAATCACTCTCATAATTTCTTACGGTAGTGTACGTATATCCATATTGTAGATATACAAACTTTCCAGCAAAATCATTTCCTGGAAACTTGACCGCTTTACGCAAAAAACACAAATGAGTACAAGGAACATAAGACACGCAATTGCTTAAACTTTATTTTTATTCTTCGAGCGCTGTCGTCATATCGTTGTCGTATATTCATCAGCAGCAACTTATTTTTAGCACCATAAACATCTCAAGTTCACACCAATTTAAAAGTCCAGGTCATAAGAATTGTGGGTTCGATAGAATTCTTCTTCCCAAAATTAACCATTTTTAAGTATTATGAAAAATTAACTTTCTGTTAATTTTAATGGTGGAAAAATAAATTAAGAAAGTTCCAATGGCTTGACATTTTTAATTTTGAAATTTTTATGTCAGATTCGGATTCAACGAATCCAAAAGCTGTAGGATACTCACTTTTATAGTAATCCAATAAATATTAAAATTTTGTATCAGCTGTATTGGATTCGCCATTTTGAATTTTTAAAATTCTGTTATCAAATTTGGATTCAGCGACCCCAAAAACGCCCTTATATACAGTTGCATCAAAATCGCAGGTTTCTTATACAATATAATTTTTTGGAAAAAATTCAAGAACACGTCAACTTACTTTTGTACTGTTGGCTAATATATATTTTTTCAGATTTTTACTTTTAATTTTATTTTGACTTTTTTTTTCTAAATAAATTATGATTTTCTCAGGGTTTGTTAAGCTCAATCTTTGGTTAGAGAATTTAAAGAATTTAGAGTTTTTAAGTGATTTTCTTTTGAAATTGCCTGCCATGGAGTTCATGGCTTTTAGTGTTTAACAGCCTGAAAAGCATCCCTGCGTGTCAACAATGTGCTAAAATGCTTGCGGGAAAAATGCAGAAGGCGGTCGTTCTTGGGTCGCTCCGTGTCCTCAGGGTGCACGAAACTTTTTCCGGATCCTTGTATTGATTTCGTTACAGACTGTAACCACCTATCTCACGGTTGTGAGACGTGGTTGTGGCTGAAATTTTACCGCAATTTCGCTGGGAGCGGGTGCAGTTTTTCAGATTATCACCTGCTCCCGGCGAAATCCTGCGATGGTCCTTATGATAAACTTTTAATTATAGATTCAAGGTGTCCCGCGAGAACTGAAGTTAATTTGGAGGGAGGGGGTGGTTACGCAAAAAAAATAAGCAAAAAAGTCTCCAACATTTTTTTGGTCAGATGCATTATTCTGGGAACAGCAGAGGATACAAGTTGTACGTAAGTGTGAGCATAAAAGGGTACAAACTTTTGTTAATATGAAATTGTTGCAACAAATAACAACAATGAAATATGTTTTAAAAACTGCAGATAAACGGAAATTATAAAATCATTAATGACAAAGGCAAGAAAATACAAAAAATTACAACTACGAAAAATGTGCTTAAACAATTAAACTTCATATTCACGTCGCTTTTCGACTAAAAAGTGTACCTAAGGGACACACCTTAACTTAAAAGGATGTAATAATGATTTTTTATCATAATAGAACAAATTTTAATTACAATACAAGATTATTAAATTTTAACAACAAGTGCAACATCGCACACATGCTCCCACATACATAACACTTGTACCCTCTGTTGGGTCCAGAATAAGCATCGGACCAAAAAAATTTTGGAGACTTTTTTTGCTAATTTCTCTGTGCACAACCCCCCTAAAAAATTGCACACACACACACAAAAGCGCGATTTAGCTGCGAGCGGGTGCAGTTTTTGAGATTAGCAATCGTTCCCGGCGACATTCCCCGGTTGTTCTTATGATATATGAATATATCTATCATTCATGGTAAGAACTAAATACAGCACCATCGCACAGATTTTCACCTATTGAGTAAGAACTAAATACAGCACTATCGCACATATATTCATCTATTTCCACTTTGAAATCAGTTTATTTGATACTGAAGTATACTGCAACAGCAGCGGTATTTAATCTGCTGCAACTGCAGTTCAAGATGTTCAATATGATCAGGGCATCTTGCATGCGCATTGCCGCACATATTTTTATCTATTTCCACTTTGTCAATCAGTTTATTTGATACTGAAGTATACTGCAACAGCAGCGGTATTTAATCTGCTGCAACTGCAGTTCAAGATGTTCAATATGATCAGGGCAACTTGCGTGCGCATTGCCTGTAGCCGAAATCACAATAGGCTGCCTAAAAATTACGGGTAAGTCGAAAAGCAATGTCGATGATGTGGACTCATCAACCTTTTTTTCTTGCATCACGATTTCAGGTCGATTGGCTCAGATGTAATTATCCGTTTAGATAGTAACATGCCAATACAAGTAATCATCGTTTTTAAGACGAACGTTGGAATTTATCTATAGAAAGGCACGCATTCTGTTAAGAATCCGAGGTTTAAGGAAAGTAGTTGATGTATCATTCCCGCTAAATCATTATGTTTGTGCGTATCTTCTCTTTCAGCCATTATACGACAACCATCAATAATATTGTGCTCGATGGATTCGTTGGTATTTTCACATAATCGGTACCGGTCAACCACGTCTTGATATAACACGTGTTTGCGATCATTTCTGGTGCTGACAACCTTGTCCTGTATGGCAATAACGAATCCTTCCGTCTCTGGATACAGAATACCCTTTCCTAGCCAAATATTGGATGCCTTACTATCCATGCCATGTTGATTTAACGTTTTGGGGTGCTCGCCGTGGATGTCTTTCCTCCTCCAGTGTATTTCTAATTCCTCTATGGTTTCTGCCCTGACATTCAGGGCCCCACCTGAGGACAAATATAAGGACGTTTAGTCAAGATACGCTTTACAGATGGTGCTGTAAAGCGCAATATTTCGTTTGCTGTTAAAACAGTGCTGTAAAGCACAAAATATTTCATTTGCTGTTAAAACAGACTCGCAACTGTATAACTTTCGACTCACACAGTTTTTTGACATCTGCAACGTCCTTACCCCTATATGTCTTGGTAAAACTACCCTTTCAATGCTAAATTTTTGTGGTGCATTCGGTACTTCGTCATTTCTAGGCGGATGCTTCTGCTTAATCGTTCAAGGTCGGTGTTTTACCATTTGATAAGACCAAAGGTGTACGTGAGGACATGAATGTTATAGGTGTTGGTTGCCTTGATCTTGTTTGCTGAATTAAGAGAACTCTTCAGAATCAATCTGAGTCTTGTGGTGAAGACAGCCTTTAGGCTTTTTAAAATATCGTATGCCGACTATCCTTAGATTCAAAAATACCGAGATATTTATATGACTCGGCCTGAGCCATTACCTCAAAGTGATTCTCGAAATCGTTCTCTAGCTCTGCGGAACCTAATTCTCCTCTGTTTAAATGTACTCTTCAGTATTTATCTAGTTCGAACTCTATGTGGATATCATTGGAAAAGTGCTTTTTGACATCGATCACTTGCTGCAGTTCTTGCTGCCATCTTCACTTTCATGCGTTTGAAACCCATGAGACATGTTATTTAGTGTTTTGCTCAATGAATTCGATGCTAAACATAACGACAGTGCACTAAAAGAGTCCCCTTAACACATACCAGTCGTAATGCGTATTAATAGTTATCCGTGGTTGACTATGGTGAAAATACTTGATTCTTGTGCCCCAAAGCATTATTACATGACTTAAAATGTCAATTATTTGTGGGCAGATTTTGTATATTTTTAAGAATTTAAACAAATAGTCATGTGGTACGGATGGAAAGCTTGCTTGTATCAATGTATGCCATTTTCAAGTTTCTTTGATAGATTGCGTCATGTCAACGGCGTCTATGGTAACTAAATACTTACTGCCCCGCGAGTTTCTATAACAACCTTTTTGTCTTCTGCTAGGATATTATTCTCGCCGTAGTAATAATATACGTTATCTGCAATGACAGTCGTAATACCTTTATAAACTTTTGGAAGACTGGTAGTCACACGCTAACCGGTGTGCAGCGCGCACGTAAACTTGAGTCGCTCCGTCGTTCGGATACAATTACATTTGTGAGAAAGTGTGTCGTTCAATTCCATTAATAAGTAAGTTCATAGTTTATTGAAATGACAACAAACGAGAATCTAAAAAACCTATTACTTTCATCGGAACCGGATGTAAAGAAAACGCAGATACTTTGAAATACATTGCTGGAAAACAAGCTCAGAGCGTCTGAAAGAAATCTCGAGTTCTTGTCAAAAAAGGAAAAGCGAAGAATCTGCTCCTATTTAATGTGAAGGATACTGCGAAAGAAAATACCGACTTACTTGAAACTTGTGATTTGCCTCTGCAAATTTAAACATCACCGAAAATAAAATTGAAGCAGCTAAACGAACTGGAAAAGAGGAGGGGACAAGACCAATACTTATCATATTCACCAATCCTCAACACAATCAAGCTCTCTTTAACAACTCAAGAAATTTTAGTTCGAAAAATAATTGATAAAATTTAGCAGATATCCAGAAATATATCCACGAAATATACCCAGACGAGACTGCAACTGAACCGAACAATTATTCAGCAAAAATCCAAAAATCCAAGATCCGGTACCACGTTATCTTCCTTTTTTAAACCTCTACATTCAGCTGAAAAAACTCCATCTGGAGAAACCATAACAGAGAAGACACAGACCACGATCTTCATTTAGAATTATATTCTGAAACTGTGGGATATGTGAGAACTGCACCGACATACTAGACACAATTAATTACCAGGATATCATCTGTTTAACTGAAAAGTGGCTCACTACACGATTCTATATTCATCAAAACATAGGATAACAATGTTAATTTTATACCAGGTCCAGTTTATGATAACCTAAGTCTTAATGTAAGCGAATTTATAGCGAAAATGAAAAAATATACAAGGTTTATTCTTTCTCAATATCCAGTCCATGTTATCGTCATAAGGGGCGATTTTAACGCTAGAATAGCAAATTTAAATAAACTTAGTACAGAAATTTTACCTAGCAATATAAATATTATGAACGAGAGGATGAGTCTCGATGTGGAATATAATTCAGGAGGTATCAAGTTGCTGGAATGCATCGAAAACAATGGTTTTCGATGCATTCCAGTTTTATTATAATTAACGAAAGAACTGAGGGCAATTATCCAGGTCAATAGAGGGGGCGATGGTTGGGGCCGCCTCATCACCACCCCTCTTTCTTATCAAGAAATCAGATCTCCCTGGGCTTCGGTCCAAGCCACATCTCGCTGACTCACACCTTTTCAAATTAATGTGTGCATAATGCACACTTTGCGGCTTTTATGGTATGACATGCTACCAGCAGGGTGCAAGTACGATACGCTTGCATACCTTAGTGCGTATGGAACTTCATTTTTCTGACGTTCTTCCAGAGCCGGTCTAACGTAGGTTGCCTCTCTTTTTCGCTCTTTCGCTCTTTAAGGTGCAAACTCATTTATGCTGTGCAGCTATGGCAACCGTTATAACAATTGGGCGACCAAACTAGGCCTATAAATGTATTCTTCGCCCAAGAAAGGGATCGAGATCCACCAAGGAAGATCAGGCTGGATATGAATTTTAGCAAAGCAAGGTGCAAGTGGGGGTCGATTTACTCAATACAAAAAATAAATTAAAAATTAAAAAAAAAAACGCTTTTATTTAATGCTTACCGCATGTGAAACTTACTAAAAAGTAAGAAATGATTTTTTATCAGACATTAACTCATAATAAAAATTTTTCTAAATCAATAAAATGTATTCAATCTAAAAATAAGAACAACTGACAGTAAAATAAAAACGTTTTTGAAAATATTTTTTATTCATTTTATTTTCTACTTTTTAAGTTTATTTTTGAATAACTTAGACATTTTTGATTAATTATTTGATCGAAATCCCCGCGAGTTATACACTGATATATATGTGCTGATGTGTGTAACACTAACGTAATCTGACTATCTCTTTTGTGCAGACATTCGTATACCAGCTGTACGCGCTGTGTGTGATAGACGCACGCGATAGCTATACAAATTATTCTCACTAAAAAACAATATTTATTTATGGAAAATGCAAAATTTTGTTGCAGATTAGTGTATTGTCATGGAGAACGCGTCGATTAAAAAAAAGAAGTTTCTAGCTTGTCAAGAGGTGCCTTAATTTTCGATTAGCAGATTTGATTGCCGACATAAACGAAGGCCAAGTTAAATAAAACCGTTTAAAAAGGAAATAGAACCAGAAAGCTAATAAGCCATGTTACTAAAATCATCCACCCTCGGTACATCGAGACATTAACACCATCAATATTCGATGAGATTATAGAATCTGAATGGCAGAGACTTCATGTTCTTACTGCGATACTACGTTGGTACAAAAAAAGTAGTGCAAAAAGGGAATTATACCGAAACTTGCAGACATATGAAAAAATGTTCAATCCTGGACTGTGCCTAAAGCAAAATAACCAGCAAGACACCAAAGTTGCTCATTTGAAAGACATGACTAACTATTGATCGGGTGTTTGGGAAAAACTAACATAAGCAATTGAGATGCTGCATGGTTTTAACTAGAGGAGACATGAGCTAGTAATAACCCTGCAATGGAGCTAAAAAACATCACAGCTTTAGATGTTTCACTTATTTTGAAAAGAGCGAGTAACTGAAAAGCTCCAGGTCTGGACAAGGTGCACAGCTTCTGGTAACTGACGAGTGTGCATTTTACGTTGGCAAAATGTTTTCATAAAATCATCGAACACCTAGTTCGGATGCCCTTATAGAAGAAAAAAAATGATGTTGTAAGAACTCGAGATGCAGTAAAGATTTAGTAGCCATAGACGCTATTTCCATGACGCAAACTCGTAAATATCAAAAGTATTTGCAGGCATACATTGACTACAAGCAAGCGTTTCTTTCCGTGCCGCATGACTATTTGCTTAAAGTCTTACAAATTTACCAAAGCTGCCCACGTATCATTGACTTCCTAAGTCGTGCAATGATGCTTTGGGGTACAATAATCAAGTATTGTGATAATAGACAACCACGAATAACTAGAGCAGTACGCATTAGGACTGGTATATTTCAAGGAAACTGCTTTAGTGCACTAAGGTTCTGTTAAACGTTGAACCCATTAAGCAAAACACTAAATAGCATGTCTCATGGGTTCAGAATACATCAAAATGAGCCTGAAGCTATAAGCTAGTTTAAACCAGAAACTGAAGTAAGTGATCGATTTTACAACGCAGTTTTCAAATAATATCCACATCGAGTTCGGACTAGATAAATACAGAACAGTCAATTTAACAAGAGGAAAATTACGGACTGCAGAGCTAGAGAATAATTTCTAAAACGAAATCGAGACAATGGTGAAAGGCGAGTCATAAAAATATCTGGCTATTCTTGAATCTAAGCGTATTCAGGACACGATAGTTAAGAAAAGCCTAACGGTTGCAAATAAAATTAGGGATATCAACAACTATGGCATCCCTGTCCGCACGTACTCCTTTGAATTCATCAAACGGTCTAACGCCGACATTGCAAGGTTAAACAGAACTGCCCGCTTAGAAAGAACGAAGAACCGAATGCTTTACAACACCATGTATAAAGTGGATATTTACTACATGCCCTTGAATTGGTCCTCAGACAAGGCTTTGAATATCAGGACAGAAACCATAAAAGAGATAGAAATGCAAATGAGACAGAAAGCCATCCACGGCGAGCACCCCAAAATGTTAGAGCAACCTGAAATGGATAGTAAGTAATCCAATATTTGGCCGGAAAAGAGCATCCTATTTCCAGAAATGGAAGGATTCGTCTTTGCGATTTAGGGTGATGCTGTCATAAGGATTTGAAATAGTTTTCAAAGATTCCAAAATATTTCAAATATTTCTAAATATTTCAGAAAGACCACAAAGATATCACAGAGGGCAATGGAAGAAAATATTAGCATTAGTGGCATTTTCTTCCAAATAATAGAAAGAGCGTTGCAGAGCTTTTAAAAAAATGTTAATAAGTAGTAATAGTGCCGTAAGTCCGAGGCCTTAATCTACGTGAAAGTAAAAGTCGTATTTTTGAAATAAATTGTGCCATTATGAAAACATATTTTTACGCAATTTGTAGATGACACCCAACCACAATAAATAAGTAAAGCGTTATTCTCAAACAGCAGACCCTCATATTACACAATTCTAAATAGGTTACCTTCATACAAGCAGAGACGCACTCGATAATCGTATATGAAGCATCTTCTCAATATAGACAATAGCTCTTGGCAAAGGGACAGGTTATATTGAGGATCCTGTGTTACATTACGCATTTCTTTCTCAAGAGTTGCCTAAAGGGTAAAAAAATTATTTTAACTTTTTGTGAGATTTTATAAGCGAATATGATTAAAATCGTGCGTTTACGAACCTCTGTGAGAACTGAAGAAGTGGATGTTGACGTAGTAGAAGAGGAATTTCCTTGGCTTAAGGCACATAGGGAAGACACCTTGAGATTCTTTAATAACTGTAGAAATCCGAGTACTGCCATTTGGCGCGTATAAGTATCTCTGGTCGTTAATGCTTTTCTTAGTACGAGGACAACAGTATCTCTTATTGAGTTGCTTATCTTTGTTATAGGAAGTATTGCGTATAGAACTTGCATTGCTACACCTCCTGGTATAGAGAGTAACTGCTCCAGTAAGCCCACGACTAATATTTTGTTGTCCAGAACTGTCATAGTTAATTTTTGGCAGAGGAAGGCTAAGCAGTCTATAAATAAATATTTGAATATATGAAGTCCTTAAAAAGTTGTTTTTATTATAACTTGTACAGAACTATAACATTGATCAATTCATTATATAACATTGATCAAATTGATTGAAATTCAGAAAGAAGTTCGGCACAGCAGGCGTACCTACTAGCACATAAGCAGTGCTAAACGCGACGGTACATTTTGGTACATTTCACTTTTTCCCTAAGACATTTTTTTATGTCAAATTAAATATTGTTCTATATGGCTATAATATAATAGCAGCCTTCAAAGATTTATATCCAAAGTTAGAAATCTGAACATATTATATGGAAAAGCATAAAAATAAAAAATGGCAATCTTTTGTTGAGTTTTAACTACACTTTTTAGTGTTTTTACTAAGATGCAACGAACCTTGGAAATTTCAAAGTTATATGATTGGAGACTTGAGAGGCGAGAAGTCAGACAAATAAAAATGGTAATTCAGAAGTTACAAATTTAAAAGTGAGCGATACGGAATGAAGATAATTGAAATTAGCAATCTGTTTTTAAATTTTGTCTAAAAAATATTTAGTATTCTTATGTTCTTTATACTCCTTTTCTAAGCATAGGAGACAGAATAAAAACAAAAATTACAAATTATATATTAGGAACCTTAGAAACGGAACGAAAAATGAGACCTGAGATACGGATACAAAATTAAAAAAACTTAAAACATTTTTTAAAAGTAGCATAAAAAAAGTCAAACCAAATTCGAAATGAACAACTTAATAGAAGTATTAAAAGCACCAGCAAGAAATTTTTCCAGAAATTTTTATCCAGAATTACTCCAGAATTTTTTATCATTATTACCATTGCTATTTTGTGTGTCTGCTTTTTATAATTTCAAGTTCAAATATTATACTGAATAGCAAGAAGGAGTGCACTGTATTTTTCTGGCGGAGACACGCAAAATGTAAAGCGTATTCTGCTGGTTGCATAAACGTGATCTTTCTTTTCGAGTAGGCGCAATCCAGCATAGAATGTTGGACATCACTCGAAAATATAGATATTACGGTCAATCTGCAAGCAGCAGAACATGCTCATTTTGTGCGACAATAATTTAAAAAAATTTAACTATATAGTTTTGTTGTTTTTTACAATTCGGCAAGTCAGTATTAAATTTATAAATTTATACTTTTACTTGGTTCCATTTTTTCGTATCTCAGGTTTACATATCATAATTTTGCAATAACGATAACTTTGTTTCTTTTAAATATCTGCCTTCCGTATCACATGGTCCTCAGAATAAGAATTTCTTAGTTTACCTTCGATCTCCCAAATTGATAATTTATAATTTTTGCTTCTTTTTGTGTCTGATGCTCAAGAAGCGATAGGTTTATAAGACTTGAATAGTTAAAGGAAAAAAACTAAAAAATAGATTGACAGTTTTAATACCTGCCTTCCGTATCTCAGGTTAATTCTTAATTCCCATGTTCAAATATCGACCTCTAATTTTCTGCTTTTTACTGTATCTTATTCTCAAAAAGGGAAAAGTGAAGTAGGAAATATAAAAACTATAAGTAGTTAAGGCAAAATAAAAAAAAAACTAATTGCCATTTTTTATTATCTACCTTTCGTACCTCAGGTATTCAAGTTTATAATTTCTTAGTTGCCGTTTCGTCTTTCTGTTTTCCCAATGTATAATTTGTAATTTTCTTATTACGTCTGATGCTCAAGAAAGGAGGCTGGCAGGTAGAGGGGGAGTGTATAAAAAAATATCAAATAGTTTAGTCAAATTTAAAAAACAGTTTGCCACTTTCAATTATCTGCTCTTTGTATGGTCTATGGTATTGTCAATTACCAATCTTAATTATCTACGTTCCGTATCGCAGACTTTCAAATTTATCATTTCCTAATTACCATTTTTCACTTGTCTGAATTTTCGTCTCTCAGGTCTCCAAATAAACAATTTTGCAATTTGCAATTTTTGATTGTTTCCTACACTTAATGACAATACTAAAAAGTTGAGTTAAAATTCAAAAACAGATTAACATTCTTTATTTTTCTTCTTGTCCGTATCAAAGGTTGAGATTTAGAGCTTTGCAGTTTCGCCCTTTTAAAGCTTCTCTCTGTCAGTTTGTTGATGGATTGTCGATTTATGTCCTGCACGTAACTTCTCAGAATGCCAAGCCGCAAAAAACACTATCCGTCTGTGAAATCAAGCTAGGGACAGAAACTACTACAAAAATGTTAATTCACAAGCTCAATTAAATTTATTCGCCCATATAAATTTATCACGTGCTACACTGATAGAATAATTTGATTTTTCACAAAGTTAAATTATACTAGATCGCGAATTCATGTGTGAGTTTGATAAACTTAACAAGTTATACTTTTAGATTTGAAAATACACTGCGCGTGAAATTACAACTGATTGTAAATATCATTAAAGTTTGTTTATAGTAAATTCGTTTGGCACAGCTGCTGCACCGTTTTTAGACAGCAGGCGTGCTACTTGCACACAAGCGCTGTACTAACTACCTAACTACCTGTACTAACTTCCAGTTTGGCGCGTGTGCTGCGCCGAAATCGGTATAAAGGTTGTGCTGAGCCTAGTACTGTAATGATGTAAAATAAAATTTAAGTTGCACACGGGAAGCTGCACAGATTAAGCTGCACGCGTTAATCTGCATACATTTAACCGCACACGTTAAACTCCACACATCAAGCTGTACACGTCAAACTGTACACATACGATTTAAATCAAAATCGAACCCCAACTTCAAAATCCTATTTATCACATCTGGAGTGTTTTAAAAAAAATATCTTCCTCGAGGAAGATCAGTACTGAAAATAAACTTAAACCATACCCCTATTAACGCAAAGACGTGGAGATTTGATGAGGAGCGACGAAGGAAAATTTTACATAAAACTAATGCCTTTTCATCAGGATGAAAATATAAAACGCTGCAGGGCAAGACCTTTGTGTTATTTTCTTGAGATCAGATGACCCAAGTAGTCTAACCTCTCGAAGACCAGGTTGAGGTGCAGAAGGTGCTCTTGCCAATTTTTCGAGCAAACTATAGTGCCCCTATGTGGTACGTCAAAAGCCGTATATTTCTGTAAGTCTAGATATAGGGGCACTGGCCAATATCACGTACGTAAATCCAGGGTTGAGAAAATACTCACGTTTTCCAATTTATTGATCAAGTCTTGAATTCGGCGTAGAGTATGAATAGCGTTTTCCGAAATCGAATACAGTTTACACAAGTTGATGCAAAATCCCGGTTTCTCATGAAATCATCGAAATCATCGAAACAGGTTCAGTTAACAATTATTTGCAAGCTGAACTCAACATATTTATACGTAAAGTATTTTAATAGTATAACATTTTATATTATTTTACTTTTATATTTATATTTAGGAATATAACTTATGATTATTAGGGAGAGTCCTATAAACATAAAATCACAGATTGTTACAACTCTAACTAACTTAGAAGATTATATACTCAGGTAACTTGTTTTAAATTATCGACAATCTTCTTTTCGCAATCTGTACGTCCTTAGAAATAAGAATGGGATTAAAACATGTTATGGCTTTGGTGAAAGAATACTTCAATAGACTTTTCGAAAATCTTTTGCAGTATACAAAAAAGAATACATCTACATTCTTGATGAAACTGAAGAATTTGTAACTTTATATACTCTTAAGTTTGAAAATTTCGTTTTTAGTAGAAACCCCCAAGTCAATATTCTTTGCAAATAAAATATTAGATTTTTCAGACAAATTATTTTATCGTACGGCTCCACTGCATTTTCAATTACGTCTTTCCTCACACAGCGTGCAAGAATAGAATACACTAGCGTACACAGATCTTCGTACATAAAAGGAGCCATAGGGGATTCAGATTGGAAGTCTAAAATAAAAGGTTGTAAAAGTAAAGCTAATGACTGGAAGAAAGCCAATTTCGGTCCAAGTAATTCGTCTTTCAAACATTTAGACACAGTTTCAAAACTGGCGGTTTTACGAACTTTTTTTTATCTCTGATAGCACACTTTACGTACTCAGTTAAATGAGGCAGAATTGTCTACGCCTTTTCAGCCACAGGAGCAGTTTTAATCCATCGAGTAATACAAAACTTGCTTGGGAAAAGATTAGATTTTGTAAAAATCATATAATCGGCTCTACGCGCGGGTACATTTTTAAAGAGGTTATAAGCAGAACGTGAGAAACTAACGAGCGTCCATCAAGCTTTATTTACTCCAGTCCTAATATAAAAGAACCATGAACTACGTGCAATCCTCAGCCACCCATTTCTAGAAACATTGATTCCCTTTAAAATCTTTCATTAGATGTGACAGGTCAGTATGAAGTTTGAAATTGACGTTCGGGCCATCCACTGAAACTTGGATAATTTATTTAGGTTTTTTTCGGTGGCCGCGCTTCGGAATGGCGAGTGGCTCATAACATTCTGTAAACACTACAAAATCTCAGCTCTGGTACAGTTAATATTAAAAAAGTAAAACTAAAAAAAATATGCAAATACATCAATGACAGTATTAAATAAAAAAAGTACTCTTTGAAGTAATGAAGAATGTCTTACTTTTTACTATGTTTATTTAATTTAAAAAAAGTATTGTTAACCTGTTAGATCGATTCAAAAAGCTTTTTACATTATTTGTCTAGGGGCGATTGATAAAAAATTGACCACTTCAAGACAACTCATTTTTCATTTTTTCATCAAATAATAAATTATTTTGAAAGTCAGTAAAATAATTATATTTAAGCTTAATTAGATAAAGTTGCAACATTTTAGATAATTTCGTTCAAAAATTATAAATAAAAAAGTAAGAAAAATGTTTTGTTACACACCTGTCCCAAACTAAAGTTTAAAAAAATTTATATAATATGAAGACAATTTAAGAAAATTTTTAGATACATAAATATCACATATATTGCGTTGATAAAAACCAAAATCAAAAGAAGAGTTTAATTTTTTAGAGTTGAAGATTCTAAACAGTGACTTCAGAGTTTCTTCTAAAAGCTTTTTGTCTGATCAGACTAAACTTCTATTTTAGGATAAAGCTGGAAAGTAATTATTCAAACTGGTAATGATTCGAGCTCAAATTAATCGTAAAAATAGTAATTTTCACCATATTTTTTTCTCTTATGTATACATTTTTAAAGGCTTTTTTTAAAATTATTTTTGTTATCACAGTCGCATGTCATGTCACGCGAAATTTAGAAACATGTAAAGTTTATACATATTACAAATAAACTGCTTAAGTCTCTTTATTTTCTATTTTCATACTCTCTTGTGTTACCCGTCGTTTAGAAAAAAATCTTAGGTAGTTTGGAAATTTGCTTAATTTTGAAAATTTTTTTTGTCTAATACAGTCTACATTTTAAAGTGGGACGATGGTCGTGGGGGCTAAAGCGCAGGCTTTGGATCCACTCCGTGGGCTTGCGGGTTCGATTCCCTCCTCGCACTCTGGAAGAGCCTCGGCGGCCCATACGGTGAACACTAGCCTAGCAAGGGAGTTGTTCATCTCCGGAGAGTCGTGGAACCGGTACCTCTAGAGAAAAAGGTTTTCTCTAAGTACTTAAAGCTGTTGCTCTTGGTGGTTGGGAACCCACCTTAAACTGTAGATCCATCTTCCACCAAGTAAGTGTGTGGGGGGCGTGTAAAGGAATAAAGAAGAAGGTGCAAGAAAAATGTAAACCCTTAGGGGACACATTAGAAGCTTCCATTCCAGTCCACCTTTTAGCAATCAAATTTATCTTTTTTTTTTAATTTAGAACCCGAAGATTATTTTGAACTTTGGAACACTTTAGTTCGTTGAAAAATATTTTCCGTTAAACTAATATAACCTCTAAGTTACAGAAAGAGTTTTATTTTCAAACAAAAAATTAAAGCTTTTCTTTTTCTGAAACACGGGATAAGGAAATAATGTATGTTTTCACTTACAGAAAAAATATGTATCTGTTATTTTTACAGTAGCTATCGTGTCTTGAATAACCTGTTGAATGTAGGAAGTGACAGCCTGTAGTTAACATGTGATCTAGATAACCTCAAAATGACCGTATTTTTTAATTTACGTCGAGTCTGGATGGCTTTTTTAGCGTAAATTAGGTCGAGTTCAATTCGTAACTCCAATTCAGTTCAAGAAAACGTTTTTCTGTATTTTCTATCAAAGAAGGAAAATGTGGATTGGCTCCTTTTTCTTTGGGAAACTTCAATTTGCTTAATCGATACGTATCCACACAAATGATAGATTAATGCGTCTATTTAGAATTGACATGCTTATTTACTTAGTAACGGCCTCGATAACGTGTTTTATGAATTGCACATAAAGGAGAGTCCAGACTACATGAGACTACAGAACCTCGAGAACGGTCAAAAATGCTAAATAGTAGGCTCGCACACGCAACGTAATGTGGGCGGTCAACCAATCCCAAGTAACTACCGATTTGGCGATTGGTTGTTCGGGCACACAGCGCTACGAAACGCGCGATTTATGCAATGCGAGAAAGCTACCGGTGTAATATTTCCCTCCGGGCATTCTCCCAGTTTCTCTCGGTTCGATAGCCACAGATAGAGAAATTTTAAGAAATGTACCACATTACATGAAAATGATTGAATTTGAAAAATTGTACGTCTGAAAATGGATTGACCCCCCTCCCTTCTAGTCCACTTTCGTCAAATTTTGGTACCCCCACGGCCCTCCAGCTACGGACGTCTTTTAAGGAGAGCCCCATATACACCTTCTGGTCATAAATCCAGGGTAATCTCAGAATTAACGGTTCACGGGGTTCATTATATTACCCCCGAGGCTGACAGAAATGGATTCTTTACCTTGGTACATGAAAGACGCTTCGAGTGTGGCTAAATCTACTTTCTAGACACACGGCGTCATTAAGATAATAACCCAGGCAATGTCAACACTTGACAGACGTTCTTGAAGGCTCCACTCTCGTATGGTGAATTAGTTCCATCAGAGCTATAACCAAAATCTGTTCGGAGCTCTGGGGGTCTCTTTAAAGGGAGTCTCTTATACAGTAGTCTCTTTCGATGTAAAAACACATCTATAGATTCCTTAAGCGCATATTGATGAATAGGGCCTCAACGCTACGAAGAAAAAGTGCTGGAAGCTCACGATACTTACCCAGACTATCGTAATCAGATTCACTCGTTGAATGCCTCAAAGGAATTCTCGAAACACATGCCAAAAAGATAGAAAGATCCCGTGAAGACAAATATTTACATTCCCTAAGTTGCCCCTGGATACTCGGTCGGGCAGGCTTCCGGATAGGTGGGTAGATCGGTTGCTGGATAGAGAGCCTATTAGGTTCCAGGGTGTACGACAGCAACTGGGTAGGCTCCCTGACAAGCTGCCAGGTAGTTTGCAGATGGAAGAGTTGTATAGCCCCCCTCATAAGTTTCCGGAAAGGTTGCGGAAGGAGCAGCCGGAAAGGTTCCTTGGTTAAAGGCCGGATAGTTACCCGAGAATTCCGCTAGTGTTACTATTGAGATAGCAATTGATTACATCCCGGTTAATAACCATGTAGTTAAATTCGGTTAGCTTCCTAGATAGACAGGTGGTGCGATTATTAAGCTATTTCTAGGTGCAGGCGTGTTCATCTGGCCTCCTGGGTTTGAAAACAGCTAAGCGGTAGGTGAATATTACCCTAAATGCTTGTCGTGACGTTCGGGTGCATTCAGGATGATCCTGAGAACGCTATGGAATAATCCTCCGAATAGGGTAATATTGTGATATTTGACAATAGAAATGCACCATTGAATGATTTTCAAAATTTGTCAAATCAGCTGGTCGAGAAATCTTCAGAGACTTGCGCAGAACTTTTTTTTGCACTTTTTTACATTTTTCTCGCATTCAAAGGCTGACATTTCGTTGCCCATGTCTTTCAAAATCAACTTTCTCCTCGGAATTTTCGTTCACTTTCTTGACGATGATATTGTATTTTCCTCTATCGTGTAATTATTGAGGGTTTTGGGCTTCTGCTTTTTACTGTTTATTTTTACAGTCCTCGCTCCATGTGCTTATACTTTTTTTATAGTAACCTTTTCATGCCTCAGGTTTTTTAAAATTGTTAAATATTGATAAATATTGAATCCCAATTGATAAATATTAACAAGTATTTATATAATAAGCTCCCCGACCCAGATTATGGGCAGGGCGTGTTCCCCGAAAAATAGTAAGGCGTATGTCCCAATTGTTCGGAAAATATCCATTTAAAGTCAATTTTAAAGAGATAATATGTCAAGAAACCTCATTAAATTTGGATGTTATGTTATTCAAACCAAAATCCGTTGGTATTTTGACTTTAATGCAACATTTATGAGCCACTAGAACAACTTTCGGCCTGCTTGCTCTTTATTTTTAGAATAGTGGTCAATTATTATGAACAGAAAACGCATGAACGAACACATTTTTGCTCTCACCTTTTTCATTGCACAATAAAACACTGTTTTCCTCGAGGTGGCGCTCAAATCACATAAACATAAGTTATATATCTAGAAAGTGGGCCATATTTCCCGACGGGTTACATATCCCGGATTTACCCTATATATTTGTATTTCCGGAACTTAGGCTTGGGATCACGGGCAAAAGGCTACCTGGCCGATTAGTTCGTGACGAAGACGGCAGAACACCCGTGAATGCACCTGAGGTTGACAGAGCCATTGTTCCAATCAATGGTAGGATTAGCAGGTATGCATTCGTCGTAGTATTCGGAACGTCGTTTGAGGACATATCATAAGTAGGAAATTGTCCTCTTCCCCAGGGGATCCCCCTGTCGATATGGGGGTGTCATCTGCCATGACTACAACTGGCTGATTCCTGGTAACCACTGAACAGACCTGTTCTTCAGGTGGGAATCCATGAAAAGGCTCTGAAGTTTCCGAAGAATAATCGAAGGTGGAGTTACGCGCAATCGGGTTTTGCTGTGCACCAAAAAATTGATAAGAAATTTTTATTTCAGTATGGAACCAGAAAACATTTATTCGATGACTTATAAGTTATGATAAATTCAGAGGTTTGGAAGAGAAAGATTAATCAATGGTCGAAAAGGTTTCTGCACATGGTAGCTGGATGATGACGGGCGATAACCGAATTCAGTCTTTTGGGCGTCTGGTAGGTCCTTGGATGAACGGGGTCCCATTCGTGAGACTTTCTTGAGAAAACGGCCAGTAGGGGTTATCGTCGGTATATTTCGGTTAAAATCTGCTGCTAACGAGGTGATCCCCGAGGTGAGAGGTAAGGTCTCGACTTCCTAGTGCGTCTTTTTCTCGCTGAAATTCTTTCGAGGGAGAGTTAGGCTTACCCCGGGCTCATGTACCCGCTTCCTTGTAGGCTTCGCACTCGTGGAAGGTTCTCCTCCCCTAAGGGATGAATACCTGGAGTACCCGCAGATGGGCTGTGTGACTCGGGACGTGGCGGGGACGTCTCCTATGGCGGAAGATTAATTCTTAGGTTCCGCAAAACTTCCCCAAGAGCTTTGAGCTCCTCGTTCTCCAAGGTGGAGACATCTGCCGGGGAAGAATAACTCACCAGGTCTGGTAGGACCTGACCAAGCTGTTGGGGGAGGTTAAGCTCCTCAATGACATCTTCCCGCGGCATGGACTGGTTAGTCGTTTCTGGCGCGTTCTGAAGCCAAGTTTGGTTGGATGGGAGCCCTTTACCTTGGTTCCGGCAATCTCCGCGATTCCTCTTCTTCCGACTGAGGGGTAGGGGAATATAGGCCACAAACTGTTCAAACCATGCATTTGTTTATAATAATTCTTAAAATATTTGACGAATTATATCAGACAACAATGAGATTTTAAGACAATCAGAAGAAAATTCAGTTTGTTTATGCCGAAAACAGTTCAGATCGTGAATTTGCTCATATTATTTGCTGATAAAGTTAAAAAATGATATCGGCTACCACATTGTCATGATCACATTTCTCGTAGCTCTGAACGAGCGATTTCGATGCATAAATATACATCACGAAAACATAATCCATCATACTGATTATATGTTGCAAATATTGGTTTATAACAAATACTTTGACATGTCTACAATTTTTTTTATTCCACCGTCCCTTTTGCATCAAACCTGAGACCTGATTCCACTGAGAACATTTTTCATAGAGAACTAAAAAGGAAATGCAAAATATCAACATTTTTTTCGCTATTTGCAGCTTTATAACATTTTTTTAAAAAATTCAAAAATCGTTTTTTCATTTCGCCCTAATGTGCGCTGTGGCACCAGTAACAACAAATCGACCTATGGATGTATCGATTTAGCAAATGTCGCCACTGGCGCACGAAAATTCAAATTAAATAAAAATCAAAATATTATGAATGGATGACAACCATAGTTATAATAGAAGCGTCGTGCCATCGGCCTATTTTAGAATAGTTGATAGCTGTTCTCTTGAGGAGTTTAACAGACCATAATTTCAGAGAATTTTAGTTGTGTAACATCCTTACAGGATTACACAAGAAAATCCGCGATGAACTGAATTCATACTCGCGGAATATAAAAACCCTTACGAAATTCCACGATAAAATCCTGTTTAAAAAGAACATGAGGATTTTTTAATACGTGCCAAATAACTATATTTGGGTAAGAAAGATATTGAAGTGGGTC
>NC_046657.1:77567099-77587359 GCF_010883055.1 Belonocnema kinseyi | reverse complement strand
TGTAACCATATTCAGCAGAAACCCTTGGTACAGGGACCCTCTATCCGCAACCCGAGGACGCGTTCGGTGGCTTTGTCATAGGCCCTTCGGTTTGATTCTATTCTATATATATAAAGATAATGCTTTTGTTCTAAGACAAATTTTTCTCTGTGTATCTTTGAAAACCAAGAAAGCAGTGTAAAATAAAAATGAACTTTTTTGAAATTTTAAAATTGGCTGACGTAGATATCAATGTAGTAGTATGAACGTAAATATCAATTTAATCATCTTTAAATGAAAGGCTCTCAAACTTGGCACAAAAAACAAGTTTGCTTTTATAAATTACTTATGCAAAAATCAGTAATAACCGCAAAAATTGTAAAGTTCCAAGATGGCGATTTGAAATTTTTAGAAACTTTATTTTTTTAAACTATGTAATAGTCTGTGTTGACCGGAAATAAAAAAAATCCAAGAAATTGCATGCATTTTCAAAATTGGGGGTGGGGTCCATCTTAAAATGGAGAAATTAATATTTTCTTTTTCCTATTTTACCAGTCACTATCTTGTTTAATTTGTGCTCTCACCAACTATTCCATAGTTTCTGAAAATATGGTTGCTTCACTCATAAATTTTAAGAGCAATCTATTGGGAAATTGAAAGACTAAAAATGGCGGACACAATATTATGAAACCAAAGTCTGAATTTAGAATTACTGTATTATATTTGTAAATTATTGCTATTCAACTACAGTAATGTTATTGTGTTTCGTACACTGGAAAGCGAGTCCTCTCGCGACACTCATAATGCTGCTGGATTATTGTGCTACATTGTACGAAAAACAATAAGATCACTGTAGCCAAAATGCAGAAATATTAATTTATAACCATTTATAACCCAATCCGTCAACATTTTTTAATTTGTAGCCACCATATTGGGTCAGCCATTCTCAATTTTTATTTTTGCACTAAAGGTAAAGATGCACTAAAGATAAACTACTTGATAAGTTAATTTTAATTTATAAATTGGCTGTCAATTCTGGACAAATACAAATTGAATACAAATTTTCAAATTGTTTTCAAGTTTTTAATTTTTTTCTGAATAAAACTTGTAACAAACCAGCAAGTTTTTTAGGTTTGATATCTGATTTAAAAATAATTGTTTCTTGTTTTCTCAGCTTTTAAATTTTGACAACAACTTTTTTGAATAGATACAATTTTCTCATCCAATAAAATATGAAGATAAAGCACAAGGGGAGAAAGATTTTTGATCTGCTGGGGGAACTCACCTAACCCGAATCCCAGTCTCAGAATTACGCGATAGCTAAATATGGGTAATAGGGATATGGGTAATAGGCATATATAAATGTATATAAACAAATGTATTTTAATATTTTGACGATTCATAGTTAACACACCATTCACCTGATAATGTACAACATACAGTAAACAAGTAAACGATTACGAGTATATTCAGATGTGTTCTAATAGAAGGCGCTTGACAAAATAAGTTTGCCATAGTGTAGTAAAAGATAACTGATCACCGTAAGTCTCAATAGAAGGGACCTATCAGTCACAAACTAGTCTCGCTCCATTATTTATGTTCAATTTCTACTATAGGCGACGGCCCGTAAATTGGCTACATGTCAGGAGAAATGGGTTAGTCAGGACGCTGAGAGAAGGTGTAGTCAGTCAAAACAATCAATTTTGTTAACTTAGTGGGGATTTATTTAATCACTTACAGAGGAGCTGTATATTGCCGGTAGAATCACCAGGAAAATCCGGGCCAGCGTCGACGTCGTGGTCGGGTATTTCCTCGATAATCCAAATCTTGAAATAGTAGTCCACACCAGTAGGCACAAGCGCAGGCACTTTTTCACGGGGGAGGTATCGCATACGAACCGGCGAGTTTCGGTAACTACTCTCTCTCGTTCGCGGTGAGGCGAGAACTGGCGATCTGTGGTCGATGACCTGCTAAACTTGTTTTCGGGATTTGTCGACCCTGATCGACAAATTGCGGGCCTCATCACTTCCGAATTAGACCAGTGCCGGAAGGAGTAAGAGCCCTACTGTAACTTCACATCACACTACATAATAATATATAATATTATTATACTATGTACAAATTGTACCATTCAATATTATAAGTCTATGCACTTGCCCCTCTAGAAAAAAGCTACGCTCTTTCTGGTCACCTGAACCATAGTGGGCAGGGTCAAAATTGAAAAAATATGGATTTATTTGTCCATTTCTCAATAAGATGGCTTCTAAGATTTGTAACTTAAGAAAGTTTATCTTTAGAAGCTATGAAATAGTCGGTGGCAGGAACACTAAAACAAGATTGTGACTAGTAAAATTAGAAATGAAGACTTGTTCCTCAATTTTTTATAACGAAAGTCCCCCCAAACTTAATAAGATATGCAAGTTCATTTTCAAGAACGTTAGAATAGTCACAGCCGAAAATTTGAGAAAATCCGATTATGCCGATTGAGAATTCTGACTAACACCTTAGTACCCAATTTGGATTTTTTTAGATTTCGGCTAACACAGTCTATTACATAGTGTTTAAAGATAAACCTGATTATCTGGACAAGCTAAAGAAGCTTTCATTGAAAAAAGACATAATTAACCAGTGTTTTCTTATTTTACCAGTCTCCATCTTAGACCTTTATAATTTTCCACTTATTAGCGATCTTCGCATAATTTATAAAACTAAACTTGTTTCTTTTGCCGAATTTTAGGGGCTTACGTTCAAAGATGAGTAAATTCATATCTGAGTTTTTTCCCATTTGAATGGCATACGTTATAGTTTTTCTGATTGAGAAAAACGTCCCTGCAGTACGTTCTCCCGAGAGCATACATTAAGGGGATTACCTTCATCTACAACGACCTGCTCATTGCCTTATATTTGTGTAGGCCTAAATTGTATACCGAAAGCGGCTAATAAAACTTTCTAAAAGCGTTTGAAAAATGTACACAAGGAAAGCATCAACAAAACTGACTGCTATAAGTGCGTACAAGAATTTAAGGATTCACAAAAGCATTATCAGTGTGTACTACGTACTACTGGAACTAAGAGTGCGTGAGATAATATTGCTGATCAAGGAATCCTCTCTTCTACAAAATCACAGAGCAGTTTCAATAGCTTGATCTCTAATAACGAGATATTGTCTATTAACACAGTAGAACAGATGTCCAACATCAAATCTTTGAAGGCCCCTCTTTTTACGCTGCCTCCACCATATCCTGGTGTCGATCCGAAGATGTACAAGCCATATTTTAATATCTTGAGGCTTCTTGCGTTCACAAAAAATCAAATTGCTGAGTGAGCAGAGTACATACCTTTCATCTCTATTAACAGAAGTTCAAACAAAATATCATGACTTGCAAAATCGATTGTAGGCTTTGTAGGAAAGAGTAAAGAAAGGTCAGCAAACCCCTCTCAACGTCACCACAAAGGAAAATATCGATCTGAGTGCTAAACTTGATGAATGCTCACGCAAAGCACTAAGCTTGAACGAAATATAAATCTGGAAATGGTAATGGCCTCCCTTCTTAACCTGCAGAAGATCCATTAACACTTTTTAAAACAATTGTTAATACTCTGAGTCCGCCAATCAATTCCGCTGATTCAGTATATGTTTTCCGAATTGGTTATGGAACTGAGGAAAGGCCTAGATCTGCAGTTGTTCGATTTCCGAGCAGAGCAGTAGGTGACCAGATCTTCTCAGCTAAAAGATCTTTTGGAGTCCTTAAGGCTAGTGCGATTGACTCAACTCTTGGAGATTCTATGGTGTATCGTGAATACAATCATCCACCTGAGACTTTCTCTCCCTACAAGGAAACTCGGGCTTGGCTAAATCAGTCAAACTTATCAGCAAAAAATTTATGGATTCGCAACATTATGTTACAACAAGCGCTTAATGCTTGCGTGCGCTTTATTTTTGATCAACCCCGAGATTCCTCTATTTCATCTTACTTGAAATCACTTGACTGGCTACGACTCAAAACAAAGCGCCAATACTTCATGGCCACAAATCTATATAGTATGCAGATGATGTTAGGCATCGAACTAGAAGGCGAGAATCAAATTTATTTACATTAGTCATTCCTGCACTTTTATGTACAATAGCTCCTTCTCTTATCTTCAGCTATATTCTGGAAGTCTCTTCCTCGAAATATTTGTAATGCTAAGAATTTTACGACTTGTAAAACTAATCTTTTCTTGCACCTGTTAACTAAGCAATCTCTAATTTAAGATCAATGAGTTCCGAATTCTGCGCCTATATGTACATTAAACTGATTTTTAAGTTAATTTTATTTATGGAAATGTACTTTGCTTAGAACTACCAAATTATTCGCAATTATAATATCTTAGATTAAGTTATATAGACTTGGCCCACTGCTTAATTAAATTCTAAACTAAAACTACACAGCTATTTTGGATTCTTCCAAATCTGGATTTTTTAGTATCAGCATTTGCTTTGTAACCATTAAATGGATTTTTTCACAAATTTGGGCAAAAAATTTGGTTAATAATCATAGAAAATACCATTTGTGGACGACACGGGAGGGTTAGTCAATTTAAAATTTTTTTTAATGTTCACATCGATTTTACATTACTGTTCTAGCTTTGAAAGCCACTCAGGGAAAGAAATCTGGAAACAAAAGCATTTCTCTCTGCATGTATTCTTTCAAACTATATTTATGTATTTTTAACACAAATATTATTAAAATATTATATTATTATAATAATATCATTTAATGTCTGGGCTTTGTATGTGAATAAATGTACAATCTAACACATGGAGAGTTGTTAAGTGTAGTGTTGATCGGGCCCCCAGATATACAACTGCAAAGGTAATAAAAAATTTTACCTGTGTACTGTGAAACAGAACATGAACTTATCAATATTTTTTCAGATAAAAGCTGTAAAATATATTTTCCAGATATATCTACTCTTTGGGCAACCTTTTGAATTATTTTGACTCCCAGTTCAGCCAGAAGAACTTCCTCATGAGACATTCTTTTCTCGACGCTCATAAGAGTAGAAGCAAAATCTACTAGGCATTCGACAATCTGATATCGATCTTGGGCACTGCAAATAATAATATTATAAAATAATGCTTAGACCGTGTAATTGTCTAAAAATGATTTTTTTTTATTCCACATACCTATATTCAACAACTTTTAACAGAACGTCAATAATTCTCCAGTCGTACGTCAAAGTTTTTCTTAACCACGCACTCTTTTTGCTTTTCTCTTCATCCTGAATTCTTCGTATGACCGCTAATTTCAGAACATCCAAAATCTGGGATTCATAAAATATATAATTCTTAATAAATATTTGTGTTTAGTATTTTTGACTAGATGACAAAAGTCGATTGGTATATACATAATAATTAGGCAATAATTATACATCTACATAAGACCAAAATTAAAACAACTTCTCAGTATTAAGAAGTAAAATTACTATACTGTGAAAAAAGGGATACTTGAGTTTTATACGTATAAGATACGGTCCAACTACACGTCATGACATCGGAGAATGGATCTACACTCAACGGAGGTTAGTCCACCTAAATTAACAACGTACCTTTCTCATTCCATGTAGAAAGGAATCCCTGATTCCAGTTCATATACAGAATAGTACTAAGAAATTTAATTTAACTAATGTTCATTATAAAATTTATACTAAACTCCAAAAAGTAAATTTAACTCACCAGAAAAAACTTTTAAATTATGAAATCCGTAATGTCGTAGACAGGATTCATAAGCTAGGTCATTTTTCTAATTATTTAAAAAATAGATTGGAAAGAAAAATAATTGATAATTTTATTATGAACTTCTTTGCATCGCAAGAATCAAGTCTACATAGACGAAAATACCAACAGAGAGATGTTCACATCAAAAAATTAAATTTACTTCAAAATAGATTTTTTTTAAATGAAAATAAATACAGAGAATTGAGATTAAAAAAATGGTTTACAAATTTATCTAATGAAACAATTCCAGTTGAAATAGCGGAGACCTAGGCTTTAGGTAATAAATTTGGCATTCCTTACAATTCAGACAAAATTCCATCTAAGAATATCATTGCAAATATCGAAGAATGTATAAAAAATGTAGACGAAGAAAATAAAAAAGCAAACGTTAGAAAAGTTGTCACAGACTTAATTTCAAATCACACAAAAAACAGTAAATTTAATAATTCTAATAAAATCTCTGAAACAGTTAAAAAATTTCAAAATGACCACAAAGGTATAATATTTATTAGAGCAGATAAAGGCAACCTTTCAGTTTCAGTTAATAGAAACGATTATAACAAAACAGTTGAAAATTTATTTCAAAATAACATGCTATACAAAAAAGCTAACATCAGCTTAGTTCCAACCATTGCAAATAAATGCATTGATATTATATCAAGATGGGAAAATAAAAGGCATATAAATGAGAATTTAGCTTATCGTTTAAAAAATCATGGGAGTGTTGTTGCTAAGGCTTATGCTCTTCCTAAAGTTCACAAGCCTAACCTAAAACGGAGATAAATAGTGTCTTCCATAGGATCACCCACCTGCAATTTAGCCAAATTTTTATCAAAAATTTTAAAAACTGTTTCTGGTACGACTCACTCTTTTGTTAAAGACAGTTGGGATTTTAAAGAAAAAATTACGAATATTCATGTACCCACTACCCACTCAATATTATCTTTAGATGTGGTTTCTATGTTCGATAACATTCTGTTAGGTTTACTTTCTGAATGCCTAAAAGAAAAATGACAAGTGTATGAGAATTTAACAAAAATATCTCATTCTGAAATTTTAATACCTGTTAGAACAGTATTTAATAATACTGTTTTCTCTTTCAACCAAAAGTTTTATAAGCAAATATCAGGTCGTCCTATGGGTTCTCTCCTATCTCCAGTTGCTTCCAATATCGTTTTAGAGGATTTAGAAAATAGAGCATTATCGTAATTAACTTTTAAACCACTTTTCTATAAACGTTACATGGATGACATATTCACTATAGTTCCCATTGATAAAATTCAATAATTAATTAACACATTCAATAGTATAGAAAAATCCTTATAATTTACTTTTGGATTAGAAAATAATAACACCTTAAATTATTTCGATCTATCAATTAAAAAAACTGAAAGTTGAATTAATAAAAGGACTAGTAGATAGATGCATAAAACTAAGCGATTTCAATTTTAGAGAAGAAAATTTAAAAGAATTAAAAATTACAACAAAATAATTATCCACTACCGTTAATAGAAAGTGTGATCAAAGAAAGAATAAACGAGGTCTACAATAGTTCCAATAAACAAAATAAATGGTTAGATAATTACAAAAAAACTGATTTACATGTTTCGTTACCATATGCGCAAGGTTTATCAGAGAGATTAAAAAGTGCTTTGAAAAAATTCAACACTGATGTATATTCTAGAAACAATCACAAATTGGAAAATTGTTTGATAAATAAGCAAGATTCTGAAAAAATAGATAATTTGTAAAATCTAGTTTATTTAATAAAAGCAAAGGTTGCAAAAAAGTTTATATTGGTGAAACAGGTAGAAGGTTAAAAACAAGAATAGCTGAACATAAAAGAGACTGCAGGATTGGCAATTTGAACACAGGTTTGTCACGACACTCGTGGAATTTTGATCACTTTTTTTATTGTGACTTTGATAATATAAAGATTTTAGCAAAAGAAAATGACACTTACAAATGTAGAATTTTAGAATCGATTTTTATTAACAAATATAAGAACTGTTCCATTAATTTAAAAACAGAAATACTTAAAATGTAACTCAACATTACCATAATATAATAAATTGATTAGCAAATTTCTAAAATACCTTGGCGCGCTATTTTCGCTAAAGTTGAATTAGGCCCTCTATATTGAAAACTGTACTAAATACCCAAAATAACCCAACTTTAGTTTCCTGTCACCATTAGCTGCTTGTTCGTCGTTTGACTATCGTTGGTTCGCTCAAGTGTTTTTAAATGTAACCTTAATTATTGGGTGCCTCTTTTAATTTTTTGAGGTTTTCCCAATTAAAAAATTATGTGTTTCGGAAATGATATCAAGCCGTCTCACTTTTTTTTCATCGAACCACAATTTTTGATGTTTTAAAAATTGTATGTAAGGTAAATTGAGTTTTGTTTTCATAATATATTTTTCTACGACAATGTTAATATTTTTAATTAACTAACTTGTTATAACGATTTTGTATTAGGTATAATTTGCCTGAGGATGACCGACAGATTGAGGTCGAAACATCGCAAAATGTGAAAGAATTTTTATATTTTGATTAAATTATTGACTCGGATTATTCCTTGTTTTTTTACTTCAAACTTGATCGTAAGACTAAAAAAAAATGAAAAAATGTTCATATTAAGTTATCTACATAAGACCATTAGTAGTTTAGTTAGCAGCACGAGCCCGATGATGCACTATGGTGCAGTCGACCTCAAATTTTGGGCAGAAACAAAGTAAATATTTTAATGTAGTTCACGCGCGCGAAATTCGTTCAAAAGGTCAAACTCAGGCAGATCCAAAACGTCAATGCATTTCTTCTAATCTTTGATCAAAGCTTTTGATTTAGTTTTTACACTATCAGTCGCGACACAAGTAAACCTATAATAAGCGTATACATCGCAAACTAGTGAAGAAATGACCGTGGCAACACCGCACTTAGCTGGTTCTGGAAGCTGTGTGAGACTATGTTAATCGATATGAAAAAAATTTAACAGCATATTCAGCTCATAAAGAACTGAACATTTTTTACTATTAGAAATCGATCGTACGAAATTCACTGCTTTTCCGCCCACCCTAGTCTACACACGTGGATTTGATAAGCGCCTTAATCAGCAAGCCAAACAGTGCTGCCGAATCAGCAGTACTTTCTTGCGCTATACTTTTTGCGTGAATAAAAATATTATTCCTTGGGCAGTTATCTCTGATACTAAACTCAAGAAAAAATTAAAAATTTTGTATTATATTCCTTTATACTGAGACAAGAGAAAAATCTTGAGGTTTTGTTTTGATGTTAGGATAACATAATTTATACTTACTTTCCCAAAAATTATCCCCTTAATTGGTGCAGCTTGGGCCAAAGCTGCCAAGACTCGACATTTAATTAAAGTGGTATAATTTGCTATTAAAACATTTGTTGAGCGCCAGCTAGTTGTATCCCAACAAGCAAGGAAAATAATCGAATTTTAAGAGTAGAGAGTACGCAAGAAGTGGATGCATTGGGAAGACCCAGAATAAACATTTTAAATCCACTGACTAATATTCGACGATTTTTGCGCTGTTAATTCAGTATCGACAACGGTGGGGAAACGGCCTCCCGACGAAGTCGCGTTACAAGATTTTGAAGGGAAGTGGCGCGCCTTCGTTTTTCTCGTGTTCGCGCAATTGGAGCGGCCGTGTGTGGCTCTTGTCGGGGTCCCAAGACCCTAACAATTGTCAAATAATCTGCGAGTCAGTCAGGAATCTGACGCGTCGACGAATTTGAAATTTTAAGGTTAAAAAATCTAAGGTGTACTTTCAGATAGTTTCCCATCTTGACGTTTACGAATGATTTAATTATTGTCACAAGTTAAGTAAGGAGACTGAAATAATTTCCTGCCACAATACATTTCTAGTTTTTAATCTAAATGGTAAGAACCATTTAGAAACTACAATTTAAAGTGAATAAATTTAACTCGTTTTCTATATGGGACCCTTGTAAAAGGTACTATTTCCAGCAGATAATATCTACCTTCACAGAACAAAATTGAGTGAAAAAAGTAAGCTCTTTAAATCCTAATCTCCTATATGCATTGAGAAAGTTTCAGAAAATTCCTAAGAAAAGTGAAATATCGTGTGAACTACCTTAAAGAAAAGCTACCATTCATCGTTTTGTATAGTTTTTAATAACCTAAAACCTGATTCTTATATAAATATGCATCGTTAATATCAATTTATGCTAGCTTGAATATGTAAAATCACTCAAAATCAATAATAGGCGATATAATTCAATAACTAATATATTTTCGAATAATTCCTCAATATATTTTTGCATTCTCATTCATGAGAGTGTAGTATAATCATCCAAATTTTCGATCTCTGGTTTTTAACGGATCTTTACGTTTCGACTTTACTAAGTCAGAAAATCATAAAATTTTGCCAGTGTCTGTCCGCATGTCTGTCTGTATGTATGGTTACCTGAATGTTGTAGCCACGCTAACTTTTGAAGGATTTGTTAATGGGTAGAAGACTTGCAAATTATCCAAATAAAATTTACAATCTCGTTGCAAATTAGAAAAGTTATATACTTTTGAAAATGTTGAAAATGTTCAGAAAAATTGAAGAAAAAAAAACCATTTTTCTGAAAGATTAGGAAATTTTATTTAAATTCTTAAATAGATAACAAATATATTTGAAAACTACCTTAGTTCAGTTTTTCGATTAGAAAAATATTCATAAAGTTAGATCGTTGTTAAAATATGCAATTTTTTTAAAGAGATGCTTAAGTTTAAATAATTGTTTTTAGTAGATTTGAACAAGATTTACAAATAATCTTGATAAGAGTTTTTAATGAGACACAAATTATCGAGAACAAAGCGCGAGTTTTCTAATGAAAATTGAATTCCAAAGCCGTTGGTGCTTTGAGAACCTTCTTTAAAAATAAATTTAAAAAATTAAAAATTTAGTTCCAATTTATGGTTGCAATTCCTCAGAATTTTAAACCACAGTTTTCGATTTAAGTTATAATATTTATGATATTTGAAAAAATGTATTTAAAGTGTATACTTTATACGTAAAAAAACAAACACGAAGCGGGAGAGCGTGTCCGCGACCTGAGACGCGCTTAAACTTGGCGCGTAGCGCACACTGAAAATGTGTCCGCGCAAAAGGCATATTTTTTTTATGTTTTCGTCGAATGAATCTTAAAAAATTAAAAATTACTATAATTACAATTTTTTACATTTTTAAATGGAGATAAAAAACTTGCTTTAAACATCCACATGCATTATGAGATAGGCGACATCTACTTTTTACCAAAGGACACCGCGCCGCATAGCGCTAAAACTGTCCATTTTTTTGGATTTTTTTTACGGATATTTCATCCGGCACTTATAACCTTAAAAATTACAAAGTTTCAGCTAAATCCACCGTAAGCCATTTTCCCATACATTTAGTGCGGGGTCCTTTCAAAAAGTCCACGGATACTATTAGCTGTGTAAAGGAGAAAGTTTATTGATGTATTAATCGTGAATACATTTTTTTAAGCTCAAACAATTCAGAAGTGGGATATCACTTAAAATTTTGGTGCCCACGGGCTATCAAATCTGTTATTGCTGGAAATGTCAATGGATGAATTTGAAAGTTTTCAACAAGATTTAACAAGATCTGGTGTGAGTACGACGAGCATTGCAGAAGGAGCGAACTGAAGTTGGCAAAGCTCGAAGCGGAAAGGCAAAAGCATCGTCGTCAGCAGGAAAAGAAGACCTACGAACAACAAATGGTACAAATTCGGGTAAAGCGGGACGATAAAAACAAGACTTGAAACGAGAAACATTAGAAATTCAAAGGGAAAGAGAAAGAATGGAAAAAATCAGGCAATATATGCAAAATGAAGAAAGAATATTAAATACAAGAATGGACAAATAGAAGTAACAAATGAAGATGTTGGTTTGAAATAATTGAGCCTCCCGCGATCAAAACGGGACACGCTCGAAATTCCTTGGTTTCAGTTCGCCTCTTAGTTATTCTCGTTCTTGATTTTTTCAAGTCGGATGTTCAATTGTTTTTAAGCATATCTTAATAGGAAATTGCATTTCAAATTTTCGAATTTTTTTAGTTTTCGAGATAGTCACGAAATTGTTACTTTTTGACAAAATTGAAAATCGTTATATTTTTCAGTTCCGCTCGCTCTATCTCCTTTAATAATAGGACATTCGCAAACATTTTTTATTAATTTATTCGCGACTTAAGTCGTAAATTATGCATTGAAAGTTTCAAACGCTTCGTCTCATTGACGAATTTGGAAAAAATTGAAACTTTAAAACTTATCGTTACCAAAAATTCGAGGAGGGTTCAAAGAAGTTTTTTGGAAAACGGCAAGTAATTCTGACTTGTGCTTTACCAATAACATTTAAATAAAGACCTGACGCTCGACCGATACACGTGCGGGCTTGTTCTAAGGATGTGTCTAGCGGAGGCGAAGATCCTGCCTGTTGACAACACAATCAAAACAAAGCATGATTTGTTGCCATTTACCTTATATGGAAAATAGAATACAGGAGCACAAAGAAGGTTGAAAATATCCTTTCTTCCATTCTTTCTATTGCTCATTTCTTGGCAAGTTTATATTATATTCGGAAATGTGAAAATCGAAACTCTAAGAACGCAAAAAGTACTTTATTAATTCTTTTTTCTTTCTCAAAACTCTTCGTTCCTTGTGTACGAACTTTTTAACATAGTGAAGTGAAAAAATCTGACCATGAATGCTACAAGAAAAAGAAAATGATCTTAGAATATATTCAATCAATTCAATGGCAACTATAAAATTTCTTTGTAAATGTTTCTTGTAAATTTCCAAATTTAGATAGCAAAAGAAACCGAAGAAAGGATAAAGATTGAATTGCAGTAAATTTGATCGAATTTTCAATGAATATTTATTTTTGTGCTTATATGAATTCAATATTATTATTAATCCAGATAATTTATTCTTCAGGATTGTGTAACCAAATGATTAAAAATTTTTTTTGTGAAATTATTATTTTGACCGCATTAACTGGATCTTCGCCTCCGCTAGACACATCCATAGAACAAGCTCGCACGTGTATCGGTCAAGCGTCAGGTCTTTATTTAATTGTTATTGGTAAGCCAGAAGTCAGAAGTACTTGCCCTTATTCAAAAAACTTCTTTGAACCCTCCTCGAATTTTTGGTAACAATAAGTTTCAGTTTTTTCGAAATTCGTCAGCGAAACGAAGCGTTTGAAAGTGTCAATGTGTAATTTATGACTTGAATTGGCAATAAATTAATAAAAATGTTTGGGAAAAAAATGAAAATTTCATCATTACTATCACTTTTGGAACAGTTATATGCATGTTTTCTACATATTTCATCCCGATAGTCGTATTATTAAAGGAGTTAGAGCGAGCGGAACGCAAAAATATATCGATTTTCAATTTTGTCAAAAAGTAGAAATTTCATGATTATCTCGAAAACTAAAAAAGTTAATAACTTTTTTCAAAGAAAAAAAAGTGGAAAGCAAATTCCTATTAAGATATGCTTAAAAAATGGAAAATCCCACTTGAAAAAACAAAGAACTAGAGAATAACCAAGAGTCCAACTGAAACCAAGGCATTTCGAGCGTGTCCCGTTTTGATCGCGGGAGGCTCAATTCAATGTGCTAATTACTGGATTCTGTATTTATTAGAAATGAACTAATTGCAAGACCCTACAGTATAGTGATGAAGACGTTTCGACTATTCTTCGATAGTCTTCTTCATTATAACAATATAGAGACCATACATGACCTTTAGTTGTATAGAACGCAGTTTATCAGTTGATAAAGTTCCAATATATATAGTATGAGGATTATAGACATGTTATTTAATATTATATATTGAAACTAAGGATTTATCGTTTTGAATCCGTCCACAGGACGAACATGAATAAAACTTTTTTGTTAAAAAACTCCCAAAGATGTTGTTTTTGGTTCTGTTTTAATGTCGTCCCGTGGACCGAAAACACCATAACATCTTTAAGGGCATGTGATACTTAGAAAATTGTCGACTTTACCAGTTTTAGATTCCCCCGGATTTTTTTCTAGAATAATTAATATTTTGTCTTAAAAATTTGGGAAATGATAGCGAACATGCTAACGGACGTCCCCACACACTTTTTTTGTAGGTTAATTAAAAAAAGTTTTAATTTAGCAAAATGTGATTAATTTACATAGCACTTAGGAAATAGTATCGATTTTTTCAGTGTTAGATTCCCCTGGCTTTATTCCTAGGACAAGAAATATTTTGCCTTTAAAATCTGGGAAATGATAGCGAACATGCTAACGGACGTCCCCACACACTTTTTTTGTGTTTTTTTATCAAAAGATTTTTGATATTGCTAACAGCGTGCGTGATTATCTGAAAGGCAGAGATGAAAAACGACGTAAACTCAAAATAATGCATATGCATAAAATTTTTATTTAGCACAATACATTTTTTTGTTATTATCCTTCAAAAAAGAGTTCGGGGACGTCCGTTATGATATTTTATAGCATCTCCGAATTCAGTTTTTAAACATTTTCATTTTTGTGGAAAAAAAGCCGGGGAAACTGTAAGTATCACATGCCCTTAAGAAAATAGGAGTAACTTAAGGTCTAGAAAATTGTAACTCCTTTAACCAAACACAGGGCCATTTGGTATGGGCACTTAATTCGTTAACTACGGCATTACACAGATCTTTGTCCGAGTCGACAAACGAAAATATACCATCAGCTATGGCAGATTTTAGGACAATAATATGAAATGTAACACGAAATGAGGGACCTGAGCTCGAAAATATCAAAATATAGCATAGTTTGTCAGACACGAAGGCTAAGAAAGTAGCTAAGTCTAACCTGAAAGACGGGGCTATGAAGTGGCCTTTAACCAACGTAGCTACTATTGTCAATTTCCTCTCATTTACACAAGCATTTCGGTCAACCTTTACTTATCGACGCAGCACAAGTGAAAAACAAAACTAGAGATTTTTGTAAGCAAGCGCTATGCTTTGTGGTAAATCAGGACATTTTTCGAGTGATTGTATGATTAATCGAAAAGAAATTACATGTTATTTGTGTAAAGTATTAGGTCATATAGAATCACATTCCCAAAGCGAAATGAAGTAAGAAAAGAAAATGTACGAATGGTACATGAAATTCACGCGGCGGAATCATTAGGAATTTTTTTTTTAAAGTAACGCGAGTAGGCAATGAAAAACTGCAGTTACAGATTGATATGAGCGCTTCGGTGAGCACTATTAAAGCGGCAGTATTTCTACGTAAGGGTTCTTTCGTTGCAAAGAATTATGTTAGTTATAGAAGCTTTTGCTGCTTGAGTTGCAGATTCACACGGTCTTATTGACAACATTTTTTTTCAGGGATTGTAATCACGAAGGTTAATTTTTAGCGATGTGCCAGATGATGAGCAAAATGTAGATGTAATTTTAGCGCGAAATTTTACGGAAGTCTTAGATTTAACCTATAAGAGACATAGCTTTGATTTTACATTTAATGACATTGATCCTACTTTATTTTCTGACAACAAACGATTTAAGTTTAAGTTATACTCAGAAAACAGAAAGTAACTAACACATACGGGAACCGAAATTTTCTGTTGAAAAAGTTCATGAAAACCCAAAATTAACGTGAAAATTGAAGTGAACGGAAATTTGCACTCGTACAATCGAACCCCATTTTGATGATTTGCTTGAAAATTTAAATGGGGCTAAATATTTTATAACCTTAGATTTGACGTAGGGATATTTATAAGTACAGTTAAGTAAATTTTGAACGAGCAATGTTTGGGTTAGTTGGTATCTCGAAATATTTTGCAAAAATTATGGCTCGAGTGTAACCCTACTAAAAAAGAGTCAGGAATTGTGACCAATGGCCAGAAGTTCTGACGAGTACTGAACATCCTGACCTGGCGAGTCCTGGCGAGTCTGCCTAATTCTGAAGATATGTTAATTCATGACCTATCAGGTAGCTCATCCACTTAGACCACAAGTAGGCCAACCGCAAAGGATAAAAAATAAAAAATAAATTTTTATCAATCATGTATATACAGGTTCAAAGCTTAGAAATTCAGAATCTACGAGTTTCGAGAATTTCAGATACCTACAAATATTCCTAAAAACTTTAAAATTAGGATAAATATATCTCATAAAGAAAAAAAGATATGTGGAAAGAGGACCAAATTTTCAGATTCAACTTCAGACTCATTTGGTATGTAAGTATTATTGATTAAATACAAGTAAAAAAAAAAGTCACGAATTAGGAAGACTGTTTCAGATTGCAGACCCCCCAAACTTCAAAAATCAATCAGGGGTCTATTATTGGTGATTGGGGTTCAACTTAGCGATACTCATAGAAGCAAAAAATTAAATAATTGTAGTGATAGGGGTTTCGAGACCGCTGCTCAAGTGAGCCAGTTGAAGATTTGAAGGGGAAACCGAGTTAGCGATAGTGAGAGTGACAGCGAAAAGGAATTAAAGAACGAGAGCAAACAGATTTCGCTGGAAATTTAATTGAAGGTAAAAAAAAACGAAGTAAACTTAGTAATTTTAATATCTATGTAGAATAATTGTTCAAGGCATTGGTAAACTATTTAAAATATTTGGAGAAAATTATCTTTTTATTGATTTTTTAAAATAGTTTGGAGAGAAAGACTTAGGCGGGATGGTCGATAGTTAAAGAATTTATCTTGTTATCAACATAATTAAGTTGTAATTCAAGACGAGAGTGCATGCAAACGAGAGTTCTAATAAAACTAGAGAGAACGAAGGAGATTTGACATTATGTGTGAGAAGAAAATGTACAAATGAAGAGTTGCTTGAGATTTGAAGGCTGTGAGCTGTGTAAAGTCAAATAATATTAGTTATATAAAGGAAAAACTGTATTGATGTTTTAATTTTAAATAAAAGATTGAAATTCTAACAGTTGGGGCTTTTTGGGTTCGCGGATTACGAATCCTCTATAGTTTTAATGTGATGTTAGTTTTATATCTTTCTAAATGTAACACTAAGATTATACATTTAGACCTCAGTTTTGTAATCAGAAACCCCAAAATGTTTGAATTCTCGCCGACATATTAGGTACAGAATTTTTACTTTGAAAGCGGCCCCAAGAACCTCTGAATAACAATTTTTAGCCGAGCCCATATATTTTTTTTATTTGTCGCCATATTGAGTGCGCTATTTTTTACCCTCCTAAAAAAGTTAAGAATCTTCACAACTGTTTAGAAGTTATAACGATTTCTGAACATCCTGACCATTCCTGACAAGTCTAACTATTTCTGAAGATATAATTCACAGCCTATCAGGTACGGGTCCATATCATGTTACATGCGGCAAATTACACCTGCGGCATGTCATATCTGACCTACCCTAGCGGAAAAACGGAAAGGGTTCGGAAAGAGTTTGGAACGAGTTTCCTTTCTGATCCTTTCCGAATTGTATGGGAACTTTGCTTCCGATTTCTTTCCGATCTTCGAGCTTTCCCATGAACCTTTCCGATTTCTTTCCGAATGTCTCACTCCGATTTCTTTCCGAATGTTTCACTCTCCGTCTCCTTTCCGATCATTTCCGAATGTCGTCGAATATTTCGGATATCTTTCCGAATGTCGCCGAATATTTTCGAATAACTACCCACTTTACTCTTTCCAAACACTATGAAATATAAATTTACTGTGATTTTAATCAAGAATTTTTGGAAGAGCTCTGACAGCATCTCGTCTCTGCTTGCCCCAGCGCCATTTAGACCTAAAATTGTCGCTTAATCACTCACTCACTCGCTTTCAGTGGTGCGATCGATAAACCCATTCGATAGTAAGCGTTCGATTGCACTAATACTCGACTGAACCAAAAGAATTAAATGTCATTATGTTTGAAAAAATGTCGTTAGTGAATATCAACCCCTGCCAATGATAATAATGATTCTTGTACATTTCGCAAAAAAATATAACCACATTTAACTGCTTTGTTTCAAATGATGTTTGGTTGAAAATCGAGTTCAGTGCAATCGAATATTTACCATAATCGATATGAATGAAATCGAAGAACCAAAATGGCGACGCAAGAGACATTAATATCGATTTTCTCAATATTTTTGTTTAGAATCATACAAATATTCGGAGATACTTTATTTTCCATAGTCTTTTCAGTCACAGTGGGACATGCAGGAAACAATTCGAAAATTGAAGTTAATTTAATTAATTTGTTGAAAATTCAGTAATTTTGTCATAAAGTCATTCTTTTTTGGTAGAAAATTCAACTGTGTTGTTGAAAACTCGTTTTTTCTTGTTTTCAAACATGCATATATTTAGGGGAATTTTGTATCATTATGGTTAAAAATCACAACTGTTTCTTAAAAAATCAATCTGTTTCATCTTTTTTTTTCAATTAAAAATACGACAACTTATAGTTAAAAGTTTAACTATTTTTTAAACACTCTTTCTTGGTTGAAAATCAATAATTTTAATATATACATGCATGATTAATACAACATTTAATCATTTATGTTTTACATTTTACATTTATTCGGGAAGAAATCAGAAACATTCGAAACGAACATAAACAGTGGGACACAGGTGAATATTCGGAAAGCATCGGAATAAGATAATGGGAAGCAAACTTCCCATACAATTCGGAAAGGATCGGAACGGAACCTTTTTTCGAACTCTTTCCGTTTTTTTCGCTAGGGTAGCGGCTTCTCTCCTGCGTGGAATTTATCACAGTTGGAAAAGGAGAACGGGCGTGATCTTACATTAGAGATGCCGCAGTTGTGACATGCCGCAGATGTGACATGCCACAGGTGTGACTTGCCGCATAGACTGGCCTTATGTGACATATGTTCCCATCAGGTAGTTCAGTGGCTAGGGCAGCAGGTAGGCATGCGGAAAAAAACAATGCATTTTTACAAATTTTTGGTAGAAACACTAATTGCAGAAAGAAAAAAATGTCTATTTTTCCCTCATGTCTTCAAAATGAGATTTAGTAGCTTGTAATTTGGCATAGATTTTCTTGATCAGCGACCCGTAAATCTCTGAGTAATCATTTCCAAGTTGATCAAATTGATTTGAATTACTCAAAACTTGATGCTTGACTTACATCCACTATTTTAAATTCTCATATGAGGACTGCAGATTCTTAATGAACGACACCAAAAACACCCAAGTATTCATTTTCAAGTCGATCAGGGTAATTTGAATTACTAAAAACTTGAAGGTTGACTAATATCAACCATATTGGATCCGCCATTTTGAATTATCATATTGTGACCCCAGTTCGCTTTTTAATTAATGATTTTAAAAGAACATCCATGATTTTTGCCCGTTCCAGGTGCCATATTGGAGCCGCCATATTGAATTTTATCAAAAATCACAATGCATTAGAAAGTACACGCAGAAACGAAGATTTTAAGGCCTTGGACGTTTTGGTTGCGAGGATTACTCAAAACTCAATAAACTGGGCTTGGGGCAGGTTCACATTGTTGATAGAGGGGATGAGTCAGCCGTATGGGAAGAATTCAAGGTTTTAAAATGACATCTTACACCTAAATAAAAATGCAGAGGTACGATAAAATTGCGTGTACTAGTTTATTGGAAAAAGGGACGTAAGCTACTCCTAGTGAAAACTTTCAGTGTCAGGTAGGCGGGACCAGGCTGTAAAAATTCTATATTTCCACACAGGAGATCAGGTAAGAAATTACATTTAAAGGTAGCTCATGGCCACACCTGAACTGCCAACTAAATGGACAAAAAATAGGGAAGGGGTTGTCGATTCGACTCGGTAATTTTATTAATTGTCAGTTTTATAGTTAAGTCACTCAGAAAAAACAAATTTCCTAAAGCAATTTTATGATGCGCAATTAATTAGCTTACCGCTTATGGAAAATAAGTAGACTTCGTGGCGCTGAGCCGTTCAGCCGATACTCCAGGGATTTACGTGGAAATATTAAAATGTTAATTCAATCAAATAATTTGTCATACCGATAAATAGGCAGCAAACTCTAAATTAATTCGAGAACATAGTTAAATCGCGAGCGAAACTCTACCTGAAATCTGGAATGTTTTTAGAAACTTTGTAGACTCAGCTCCTCTAGCGAAAGTCTAGGATAATTTTATGGAGATCGCCTTGACTAGGTTTCGTATAGAGTTCAACTAGTTGTGTTTAGTAAGTTTTACCTGCGACCACTTTGAGTCTAGCATTCGTCTAGTATCATCTATAGAAAGGGGTCAATTCTAGATGATGTGCTCCTAACCAATCTTACGCTAGGCGTTCTCCATTATATTTGGAGTAGCCAGAACGAAACGGAAGGGATTAATGATTATTTCACTAAAACATTGAATGATGACTCTAAACGTGCCGGTGAACCTTGAGTTTCGAGAAGGTTGTCGCGTCCTTACTCAAGAGCAAAAGCACAATAAGCTCTAATTATCTAAAACACAAAGATACTGAGCCAGAAATATCTCAGAAAACACATCAGATACAGAACAATGTTTCAGACAAAAGTTGT
>NC_046657.1:77564831-77566999 GCF_010883055.1 Belonocnema kinseyi | reverse complement strand
TAGTAGACCGTGACAGCATTTTATGTCAAGAAGTTCCTAGCGATAGGTGCAGGGTGTGGCATGCCTTTCGCTCTTTCGATCTTTCGGTTTTGGCCGCAACCGACCCCTGCCGAACGCTCCGAGAGAGATAGAGTCCATTGTCCAAAACGAGAAATGACAAATTTTCTGGAACTACAATTTTCGGATAACCGTCTCCGTTGCACACTCGAGGCCTTACATCATTCTCCAAGACTTCGAGAAACGAACTATATTCAGGATCGAATTCTTGGCTCCGGCTGATTACAACATTACTGTTAAGCAGAAGAATAGGAGAAGAGGTACGGATACCTCAAAAGCCAGCTGCAACGACTGTAACCAAAATATTTGGTTAAAGTAGTTGTCCTTGTGATAGGTGTTCTCGGAGATGCGCAGCTATCACTAGTTCGCAAACTTAAAGCCATACTAGGGTGCAAAAAATATGCTCGATGAGCAGAAGAAAGATTTATGCGACGAGGCCGTGGTTTGCGACTAGGCAGATGATAGACTTCGTTGAAGTCGAGAACGGATGCAAGAGAGCTCCGCCACACCGTGAATTTTTTCGTAGAAAAGACACATTTTGTGAATGACCCGAACCCGACGGAAAAACGAGGACGATTGACTAGAGTCTGAGCACTTCCGTCATTTCAGTTGACAATTAATATCCTTTTTAATCTTTTTATTTAACATTTTTGTTTAATTCTTTTTTTTTAAGATTCGTAATTTTAATTCAGAAGTCATCCCTATGTTCATCTCTGTACACAGCATTTTTGTTTTTGACGTAAATTTAATAGTAAAAATGACAGTAACCGTGAAAAAATAATATTTTTGGACTTCATAAAGGTCCCCGCATGGGCTCAGCTCGGTTGCCCTCACGGACCAACGAATAAAATTTTTATGTCCAAAAGGTGAATTTTTTTTTGACACCAAAAATTTTAAAGTTTCATGAGTTCAGACTTACAAACAGTAAATTTCTGACAAAAATTCGATGAAACTTTTTTGAAATTCGAACTCTAACAATACGGATGTCCCATAGGCGCCCGCGCAGGGGGCCCAGCTCGGTTGCCCTCACGGATCAAAGATTAACGTTTTTAAGTACAAAGGTTTCATTTTTTTTGACATCATAAATTTTAAGGTTTTATGATTTCGGACTTACAAACAGTGAATTTCTGACAAAAATGCGATGACACTTTTTTGAAATTCGAACTCTGACAATATGGAAGTTCCATAGGGGCCCCCGCAGGGGACCCAGCTCGGTTGCCCTCACGGATCAACGATTAAAACTCCTATGTTCAAACGGTGAACATTTTTTTGACACCACAAATTTTAAGGTTTCATGAGTTCAGACTTACAAACAGTGAATTTCTTTTATGAATGAATTTCTGTTATTATTAAGAAACTATCAAAATTCACGATTAAATTTCTGAATTCCGTCGTTAAAAATTTTAAATGTTCATAAAAAATTACATTTCCTGTCATTGTAAAAAGTTGTAAAGTAGTCTACAACGGGAAAAAACGAAATATTACGCGAAGAAAAATTGTTATAAATTTAAATTATTTATTTAATAATTATTTTATTGATATTCATGTTAACAGTTCGTTTATTTTAGATTTACATAACGTCGTATAATAATAAATAATTAGAAAAAGAGATTTAAAATTTTGTACTTTAAATTTTCTGAACTGTAGCTTATCAGGATGGCTTTTTCACCGAGTTTCAACTTGTCAGTTTAGCGGAGTGGTTAGCACCCCCGACTGTTACTCTCTAAATTTCTTGGAGTGATATAGCACTCCAATGGTGTTAATCGTGGCTCCAACTTGAAGAGAGAAGTGAGCTTCTCCCTTTGGAGTGGAGCGTGACTTTTCTTTGGAGCGGAGAGCTACTTCCGTACTTGGGGCAGCTAGACACACCAAATGGAGCGATCGTTTTCTCCAAAGGGGGCGAATTCTGACACCATTGGAGCGATCGTGTATGTTCAACTGGGAGTGAGTTGCGTGACTCCAGCCGTTGGAGTTATAAACCTGACGTCATTAGAGTGGAATTTTGAGTTCATAAAGGAGTTAAATTTCGCTCCTAATGGGCTCACTTAATTATTTTTAAAGGAATGAAATGGAAAGGATGAAAACATTAATTTCTCTGAATTGTTCTTTAT
>NC_046657.1:77522858-77564731 GCF_010883055.1 Belonocnema kinseyi | reverse complement strand
ATCATAAAAAAATTATTAATTAAACATAAATAAAATCAGAAAAAATCTATAAAATACAACAATGGACGATTAAACAGAAAAGTTGATGGAATGTCTCTCTTTCAAGCCTGTTGAGTAGAAGCGATAGTAGCGAGATACATTAAGGCACTTCACACATCCATAGTAGGTTCGCTGATGTCCATCCTGAAAAAATAGTATATATTAGTTTTTATGTTCGAAATATTTAAAAATCAGATCTTACTGTCACAAATTTTTCTTATATATGTATAACTATATTCTTAAAGAATTTTTAGAAGCATCTATTTAATATAGGTCTAAAACCATAATAAAATTTGTTTTTTAGGACAGCGATATAACACTCTACAGCAAAGTTATTATTCACTGAATAATATTATTTTTCATGTGGAATATTTGAATTTTTAAAAAACAAGACAGTTTTTGTCCTTGAAAACTAATTTCTTTATTTGAAAATTTGAGTATTTAATTTTTCCTTGAAGAATTATCTTCGTTGTTTAAAAATGTATCTGTTTGGTTGAAATTCGATCTATTCAAGTTTCAACTTCAACTATTTTGTTTGAAATTCGTGTATTTTATTGAATTTAAGTATTTACCGTGCCTGAAAATCAATCCTCTTGCCCGTGTGGCAAAATGTCCGGGCATTCTGGTTACAGGTCTGGCCCAGGTTTGGATTTATATAGATTCTCTAGTCTGGAAGAACTAATTCGGCTCAGGCCTGACGCCAGTCCGGCTCAGGTTTGACTTTATCGAGACCGTCTAGGCTGGAAGGTCTGTTCTGGCCCAGGTTTGGCACTGGTCAGCTAGCTAAGAACGAAAAAAATCATAAGTTCCATAAGCAAATATTTTTGACATACTTCACAAATATTTCGGAGTGTCTAAAATTATGGAAAATTAGAAACTCAAAGTATAAAAATAAGCCTTTTTCTATCTAACGTTACAGGGTGTCTAAAATGATGGTAAATAAGAAATTCAAACGATGAAAACACGACTTTTGTTCTTATCATCTTGAGAGTCTGGTCTGGTTCAAGCCTGGCGCTGATCAGCGAGCCAAGAAAAAAAATCTTAAGTTCCATCACAAAATTTTTTTGGGAGTATTTAGAGAAAGTAACAGGGTGTCTAAAATAATGAAAAATAAGAAATTCAAACTATGAAAACACGACTTTCTTTCTTATTGTCTTGACAATCTGGTCTGGTCCAGGCCTGGCGCGGATCAGCGAGCCAAGACAAAAATCTAAGTTCGATACAGTAAATTTTATCTTACATTTTAAAAAGTTGCAGAGCCTATAATGAAATTTTTTAAACTAAAAAAGTTTAGGTGAAATTTTTGTATCCAAGTCATTAAAACAATCAAGTTTTCCCAAATGATTGTAATTCATTGCTTAGCCCTCGACGTGGAGACATCTTGCCAGTTGACGTCACAACTTGAAGTATTCTAACAGTGCTTTGCTCCGACCTCTCGGAAACAGTGCTAGTTTTCGTCGGTCAAGTGTAACAAACTGTCAAAATTTCTTATTATTTTCCTAATAATATATTAATCCAGCCAAAAGTTAGCTAAAAGTTATTTAATAAATAGTAAGTGCAAACCTATTTTCTATCTATTATAGAAGAATAAGTATTAGAAACGATTATTTAATTTATTGATTTTATTGATGGCAGTATATTTTTCACGCAAAGTTTGAATTCTTACTGATTATATGAAACACGTATATTGTATATTTTTCTAGAAAATCATGTTTTGCTTTTTGAGCGTACCCTCAAAGCAGATCCTCTAAACATAGACGATATGATTCTCAACGATAAAACATTAATCGATCATCCATTCACTAGTGGCTAACGAGCTAATAACTTGCGGCTAACTAGCCTATAACTAGCGGCTGACCAGCCCCTGTCTAGCAGCTGACCAGACGGTCTGGTCTGGGGCTAGCCAAAAAAACGTTACACTTTTGGCCAGGTCAAGACCAGACTATCTGGTCAGCGCCAGGGCTGGAAACCTGGCGGTCTGTTTTGGGCCAGGCCAGCGCCTGAACATTTTTCCACACGGGCGGTTAAAGCTTCATCTTTTTAGTTTAAAAATTAACTATCCCAGCTAAAGTTCCATAATTTCAGAAGAAAATACATTGTTTTTTAGGAAATTCTACTAATAAATGCAAAGAATAATCATACCCGTTACTAATTCGCAACTACTTCATAAACAAGAAGATGTATTTCCAACTGAATTTGTGAAACTGTAACTGCAATAGCTTATTTTTGAAAAAAATATGAATCTTTAACCAAGAAGATGGATTTTTAACCACGAACAAGACTCAATTTAAATAAAATATACCAAATTTGAATTAAATATTTGGCTTTTAATCCTAAAAAGGCTCATTTTCAACCAAACAGTTACAAATATTACAAAAATGCAGTACTTCGATTTTCAGATTAAAAAATTCATTTTCTAACCAATACGGACTTTCTTAGCAGTATGCAATATGTATACAATATGCAACTAAGTTATAAATGTTTAAATCGAATGATTTGGTAACTGCAAGCATTATCTCACACACATAAATAATATAAGTAGCGAACCTTTTAATGAATTGATGGCGTCCACGTAGACTCCCTTCAACTCCAGGAAATCCACTCATTCGTCAGGAGTTTTCAAAGAATCCTGAAGAAAGAAGTTTTTAATCAATTATTGATGCATATTATACATTTTCTAAATAAATAGCCCTACACTTTGCAGACCTCTTACGTTCTTTAAAACATATTTTATACGGGACGCGTCCGGATTCGGGACTCGGAAAACTCTCAAAAGCAACAGCTCTTTTGATTTCTAAAATGAAATCTCAAAAGTGAACCCTTTTATTTTGGACTTTAACATGACCATAAGTTGAATAATAAGAATTAAGAGTTACTTGCCATGATGAAATCTAATGTACTCGTTGATTCACAAAACACAAAATACTATAACTTTTCCAAATTCACTGCTTGATGCGTCACCTACTACCACGAAAACTAGAATAAAAATGGAAAAGTACGTCAAAACGACGCTGTCCTGTCTGCTACCTGCTACCCCTATCCCCACCCACCATCACTCCGCTTCTATAACACTGTCCCGCGCTAGCTGGAGTCACCTCACGCTCCCTTTGGAGTGATTCGCAGGATCACTCCTCTTTGGTGTCAAAAAAGGAACTGCAGGAGTTGGAGTCAACCGATTATGACTGTAATTGGGAGCGAACATGTAACTCCCATGGTAGGAGCCAAGCTTCTGTTCCAACGGACAGACGTTATGAATCCATCGTAGTTGATATAGCAGTCGCTCCAGAGTTGGAGTTTAATTTTCGCTCCAAGAAATTTAGAGAGTAGACGATAGATTTAGGTATAGATATGTAGGTTCGATACCCTGTAGCGTTAGAAATTTTATTTGAAATGTAATATTAAAAAATGTAATATATGTATTTACTCTAAACAGGACTATTCATATTTGCAGTTAAAATACTCGTAATTAATGAATATTTATATTTTAAATACCTTTTTCGTCATATCGTTAGATATACTCTAACGTTATGACGACTAGTTAGCACTGACGCAGTACTGCGCCCATGGTAAATTTCCTATTGTGGTAGTACTGTGTCAGTAGCGATATCCAGTGCAGGTCCACACTGACAGCCCAGTACCCTTATGGATTAGCATGTCGTTGCCATGAGGGACCTCGTCTGAATTGCCCTCATGGATTCCACAAGGCTTGAGGGAATCCATGCGGGCCCCCGACGGGGGCCCCCTTAATTTTTCCACACAGGTAGGTGAAAAAATCTTTTTTTAACGGAATTTTCATAATAGTATTTTCAGACAGTTGGAAAAAACAATTATAGTACCAATATACAGAAGAAAGGGAGATAAAAGCGACTGTACTCCTTCGATATTATGCAAGGTGTTGGTCATGGATGAGTTATGTCCTAATGGCTGATTATATTATTCATTAACAAGTGTTTAAGAATGGCCCTTTTCAATAAGGAAGATGTGAATCTCGAAACTGATGCGTTCGTAGATAATTAGGCGTTTATGGCAGAGTCAATCGAAGACTTGCACTTGGTGTTTGAAGCCAAGAGTGAGAAAACAAGGTACAACATTGCACCAGTGCTGCCAGATCGAGCTAGAAATTTCCCCCCACCATACCTACAGTTTGGGAGACGAAAAACAGAAGGTGCATGATTAGCGCTGTGAGTTCGTGTTTAAGCTGAAAATGCACGACTCTAACTTCGGTTTTCTCAGGTTTTCTGCTGCACTATGATTGCCGATCTGAAAGCTTCGGTGGTCCTCTATAAATATCTCGATCCCCATTTGAAATAAATTGGCAATTTTAATGTTTCGCCTGATTCTTAATTTCATGCATGCGTCGATTTTGAGGTAATATTTTTCAGGTATATATAATATGGATATTATTACTATTATATATACTATTAAGGTTAATATTATGATTATAAAATATTATATTAATATTAATGACTAGTTGACTAAATTTTAATAGAAATAGTTAAACTTTTAACTAAAACAATTAGTTTTCTGTACAAAATAATAAATTTAAAAAAAATACATAATTAAAAAAAAAGTATAACTGTTTCCAACAAAATAGTTAAATTTTTGAACAAAAAGTTTAATTTTCATCCAAAAATCAGAATTGTATATTAAAATAGGCATTTTTAATCAAATACTTGAACTTTGCACAAAGGAAATTTATTTTTCATCGAGAGTAATTTTCTATGCCACAAATTAATTCTTAACCATAGTTATTAAAACTAGTTAAATTTGTAGTCAAAAAAATTAATTTTTAAACAAAAACAAGAAGAATTTTCTACAAAATGGTTAAATTATCAGAATTTTTTTCTCAACTAAATTGAAGAATCATCAACAAACAAATTTGTTTTACATAGTAGTTCAACTTTCAACCAGAAAAGATGGAAAAAATTGTTAAAATTCTTTGTAATCGCATTGAATTAATGAAATTAATGTAAAATTCCTTAGAATGTTCTAAAACATCCTAAAATATTTAAAATCCTTTATAATCTTTTGAAATTTTTCAAAGCTCTTGAAAATTTCTTGCAATTTAAAAAATACCCTAAAATATATCAAATCCTTTAAAATCTCATACTAAATTATTGAAATCAATTGAAAAGTCCCTGGAATCTATTAAAATATCCTTATGTACACACACACACACACACACACACACACACACACACACACACACATCAAATCCTTTAAAATATCATATTAAATCGCTGTAATCAATTGAAAATTCCTTGAAACCTTTTAAAATACTCTCAAATATTTCGAAACTTTCAAAATTTTTGAAACACCGTCACATCTTTCAAAGATTTTTAAGGTACTTTGGAATTTTTTTAAATAACCCTTCTCAAATCTTTTTAATTCTTTGAAATTCCTTTAAAATATAAAAATATGTTAATTGATCCTTTAAAATCTCATATTAAATTACTGTAATTAATTGAAATTTTTTTTAAATTGTTCAAATCCTTCAAAATCTTCTGAAATACCTAGAACTTACTCTAACGATTTCTAAAGTACTTTCGAATTTTAAAAAAACCCTTCTAATTTTTTTTTTAAATTCTATGAAATTCCTTTAAATTATAAAAATAAATTGAAAATTCCTTGACATTTTTAATACATCCTAAAAAATCTTTTGAAATATCTTGAAAATTTTTAAAGCTTCACATTGAAATGTAGAGAACAGAAAAATGTCAAAACGTTAAATATTGAAATGTTTGTAGATAAGAGTTTTGAAAATGGGATCAATAAGAATTCAAAGCTTTCGAAATCTAATTTTCAAACTTTTTCAACTATTAAATAAGAATAATTTTCAACTCGATGGGATTCAAGTCTTTAAATTTTGAATTAAAAACTTGGAAGTTTATTTATAAAAAATAAGTATTCATAAAGAAATTGCGTGCTCAAAATTTAATAATATGTTTTTCAACAAAAATTTATATAATTTTATAATTATATACAAAAATCGTTTTAGAAGAAGTTAAACTTCAACTCGAGTAATTTCTATTAAAAATTCAATTTAATAGTTTCACTATTTTACAAACATTTACATTTTTAACGTTTTGAAACTTTTCTGTTTTCTAAGTTTCAGTCTGAAATAATTTCATTTGAAGATTGTCCAATTGAAAAACATACATTTAAATTTTGAACGCTTTCAATTTGTTTATGATTATTAATTTTTTATAAATTAACTTCCAAGTTTACAATTTAAAATTGTTCAAAGTTCTCCTTGAATTTTGTAACACATTCTAAAAAATTAAAAAATAGCCTTTTAATCTTCTAGATTCTTTTTTGATAGTTTTGGAAATATTTTTGAATGTTTTTAAAAGTTTTAATTATTCTCGCAAAATAAATGTTTGAAAAGAAACAATCATTTAAAAATTTCCAGAATTGTTAAGAAACATCTTATATTCGCTTGAAATTTTAAAAATTCTGAAAAGGGTTCTGAATTAGTTAAATGTTTATAGTCGCATAAACTGCCGGGGTCTTTAGCGACTATATTGTAGGGTTAATTATAAACTGTAGGGTATCTGTCGCGTAATACAACATGGGAGAGAAGCGAAAGTTTCAAAAATAACGTCCAGTATCGCTTCATGCTTTGGGAATCGAACCCGCGCCAGTGTGGCTGCCAAGTCTGCAGTGTTCGAACATAGGACAATCACTTTACCATCTCAGCCACGATGACTGCCTATTGACAACATTTTTATCGAAATCTTTTACATTATTTTCCGAAATATGAGAAAATAATGTCAAATATTTTTAAACATTTTCTTTCAAAGTATTCAAAAAACATTAATTAAATTTTCTTCCCCTGCAATCTTGGGTTTCAAAAATTTTCATTTTTGAAACCCATTAAAACGCTTAAAAGCGTCGAAATATTATTAAAAAATCTTCAAAAATCTGAATTTAATTAATCGTAAACCGCAAATCATCATTGTGTTATCAATTTTGATTCTTTTTAAATTTCTCAGCGGACAAATTAAGAAACTTTCAGTAATTTCATATATATTCGGTAGTATAATGCTAAGTATACCACTGGTCACCCCCAAAGCGGAGACGTAACAACCGTGCCGAAAGCTGAATGGCACACGGGTGAAATGTTTCATACGAGACTCTAGGATACCGGATCACCTTTCAGAGTATGCAGCCTTATCCTTGCATTCGGGACTCTACAAGGATGGACGAACCCTTTTCTCTAGCCGCTTGTGGGAACGACAATGACAGAACCAAATATAGTTGTAGTAAGTGCGGTTCAAAACAATCGAACGCACAGGCCTCCCCCGACCCTGGGTCATATAACAATGCCAAATACCCGACAGTTGGGGAAGCCAATCAAGACTGAGTCAATGTGATAGGCAGGCAAAATCTCAATACTTTTGAGTGGACGGGTCAACTCACTGACGACCTCCTAGAGTGCTATGATACGAGTATTGTCCCAGAAGGAAAAAGTTACGCATTTTTCGCATAAACAACTGCGAAACTGTGCCGAGGAACTCCGTAAAAGAGGTTATATAAGCGGAGGGTCTTCTCAATCAATTGCGAGTAGGCATCCAATAGAGAAAGAGCCATGCTTCAGGACCCGGAAAAACATCAACATTCAGGTTTCTCCCAAGCCTGAAGATCTAGCCGAACTGTAAGACTAAACCAACGGCTGATCATAAGAAGAATGCATTAACTTGCCACAGAGATAGACAGCGCAAGACAGTATGCGACCCGTATTCAGTGTCCGATTGACTACATAATATCTGAAAGTAATTTCACCCCCAGGGTTCGATAGTTCGCGCACAAACTGCAAATCCGTTATCTAATACTACAAAAGTCAAAGCTGCAGACCAACAGGCAGCATATGGTCGACAGAATACGGGTACTATCTGAGACTAGGAGAAGTCTAGAGCGGAGAATGAGTTGGGTCAGAGACAAACAAAAGTTTTTTTCTTATCCATCTCGACTCTTCCAAGACCCTTATGAAAGAAGAATGCCTGAGGAAGAATGCCCGCCAATCACTACTGAAGTACAAAAAAGTTTTAAGAGGTATGAAGAACTATTTCGCTCTGGGACCAGATAGCATCAAAACTTACTGGTGGAAGTAGTTTCCTTCAACCCACCAGCATTTAGCCCGCACTTGCACTTCATATGTAAAGTCGGAGCAGTCTATTCCAGAGTGGTTGGTGGAAGAGTGCACACTGCCCGAAGAATTGCAGAACAACCACTTGTCTAAACACACTGTACAAGATCATCACAGCTATCCTAAATGACAGGATTCTTTGGACTATCGAACCTGCGTGGCAAGAGATGCACGAACAACGCGGCACAAAGAAAGGTTCAACAGGATGTCGGGAGAACCTACTGAACAATAGGGGTGCCTGCAAAGATGCAGCATTCTACCAGTGTGATCTATCGATGCCTTGGATTGATTACCGAAAAGCTTTCGATTAGACCTCTCATCGTGTGACAACTAACAACGTCACTTTTTAGAGAGTTGTCTGCCTGGGCGACTCCATGAGCCCACACCTCTTGTGGTTCAAATTATTGTCTTTATCTTTCGCACTTCGCCATTCCAAATGGCACTTTTGCGGTATGCCTGGAAATCGAAAGTATGAGATCACTCATATATTTCATATGGATGATATTAAGATCTATGCTACAAATGAAGAGAAGCTATACATAGCTCTAGGGATTGTCGAGGAATACTCTCTAGAGATTGTAATGGAGTTGGGTTAGAAAAATTCGCCAAGATTCATTTGTGAGCGACAAAAACTTAACAGCATCCCGAAGACCCTGAGCTCGTCGACAGAAACGCTATAAGACACATCTGGGCGTGAAACAGAGCCGCATTCAGGACGTGAGATCTATAAAGGATACTCTCCGAAGCAGATACAGACGTCTCATCCAGCAGATTTAGTCTTTGGAATTGTTAGAGCGGAACAAATATCTGCAACGAATATGCTTACCGTCGCTGTAGTACTCTATTCGTTTGGAGTGGTTCCTTTGCCGAAGGACGACCTCAGATCTCTTAATATCGGGACAAGAAAGTTTATGCTCATGAACAAAAGCATGCACTTAAAGTCTTCAGTTTAGCGAATCTACATCTCACGCCATCAAGGTGGTCGCGGAATACTGAATCTTGAATCACGAAGAAGTGGACAAAAGAACGTTTCTGTACAAAGCAAAGTAGAAGGCTGCCGAAACACTCGTCCTTGATTTCAAAATTAACCCTAGAACGATCCATCGGGGTAGTCTGCTACACCATTCAAAGTTCAAGGTACGCTTCTGACTAAGGGCATGTGCAATTTGGTCCGGGACCCTAACCATAATTCACTTCAAGTATTCAGCAATCGACCTCAGTCAACAACCGAGATGATCTGTGTTTTGAATGAGTTCTGTACGGACGTGAATATCGTTTGGGGTAGCGCCCTACCCCAGTGGACGGTTTAAGTTTAAGAATTTTCTCAGTAATTTATCGGACAAATGTCCAAAATCTTTAAAGATACTAGTAAAATTGATTATTAAAATTCAGATTTATTATAAATAATCCTAAAATGTTTATAAATACTCAAAAATGAGGAAATATAACTTAAAATATGGCTATTCATTCTACAGCGGAGCAATTAGAGTGCAGGGCCGTCCTGTGCTCTAATTGCTCCTCTCTGGAATGAATAGCCATATTGTAAGTATTACCAGGGGGCTTTACTCATAGATGTCGCTAGAGATATGTACACATTTCTATGATTTGGCGTCTATGTCATATTTTTCTATGGACAATAACATTCAAAAATACACAATTGCATTCTACCAAAATAATAGCATCATAGTTGTTTACCTCAGTGAATATGTCGAGTTCCATTCCAAGTAAATCGCATTTGTGGCATTCGTTGCTTTTCTTATTTCATCAAAGGAACAAAGCAGTTGAAGCTCATCAATTGCTGGTAGAAACTTATGGTGAACATGCTCCAGTGATTAGAACATGTGAGACATGGTTTCGTCAATTTAGAAGTGGAGATTTCGATTTAAAAGACAATGAACATCCTGGTGCAGCGAAAAAGTTCGAAGACGAGGGATTGTTGGCGTTATTAGATGAAGACCCAACCCAATCGCAGCAACAAGTGGCACAAATACTAAATGTAACCCGAGGAGCAACTTGCCAACCTTTAAAAGCCATGGGAAAATCCAAAAGTATGGAAAATGGGTACCACACCAACTGAACGATAGACAAATGGAAAATCGAAAAACCATTTGTGAAATGCTGCTTGAACGGTTCGGAAGAAAATATTTTCTGCATCGAATTGTCACGGGGGACGAAAAATGGATTTATTTCGAGAACCCGAAGCGGAAAAAATCATTGCTTTCACCTGGTGAGGTCGGCCCATCGACTCCAAGGCCAAATCGCTTTGGCTGTAAGAAAATGCTCTGTGCTTGGTGGGACCAGTGTGGTGTGGTGTACTTCGAGTTATTAAAACCTGGTAAGACGGAATGAGCCCCAAGACATGGCAAAGTTATCCTACAACATGACAACGCACCATCTCATACCGCTAAAGTGGTGAAGAATACATTAAAAGCATTGCATTGGGAAATATTTTTCGCATCGATGGTACACTCACTCGCAGAACAGCGCTTCGCCAATTTTAAAGAAGTCGAAAAATGGTTCGTCGAATGGTTTGTTTCGAAAGAGAAAAAGTTTTTTTGGAATGATATCCATGATTTGCCTGAAAGATGGGAAAAATGTGTAGAATCCAATGGTCAATACTTTGAATAAAAAATTTTATATTATTAATATTTCCTCATTTTTGAGAATTTATAAACATTTTGGAGTATTTATAATAAATCTGAATTTTAATAATCAATTTGACTAGTATTTTTGAAGATTTTTGCCATTTGTCCGATTCCTCTAATTTCCTCTACTTCTTATGTTCAAATAATTATGTTTTTTTTTAGGAAAAAGCAAAATTGGCAAAAGCAAAATTGTTTTCTATATTAAAAAACGAAAAAAATTCCCTGCCTTAAAATTGTTATACCTCAAATGGGAAGCATTGTGCCACGGTACAAGTTTGGGGTAGTGTACAACCCCGGCGGACGGTTAGAGGATGAGTCAGCTACGTGGATCCTTCTAGGGTTAAGGGGGGAGCAAGATGCATCAAAATATTATCTTGAGTACTCACTCCTGAAAGCCTAGATTACGAAAGAATAGTATAAAAACTTCCGTGAACAGCTCCTCGACAAGAAGATGCACGGGGTCTTTCATAGACATGTGAAGGATCAGCCTACGTCGTATGAGCAAACGTTTGCTTTCCTTAAATCACCCAGATTGAAGCCAGGCACAGAGGGTTTTATTTTGGCATTTCAAGACGGTGTCAAATCCACTTTAGCATACCGCCGTCACATTGTGAGCTAAGACATTCTCGATCATAGTTGCAGAGCGTATCATACACACCCCGAGCATCTAGGACACATACAATCTAGTTGTCCAACTGACGCGGAAATGGCCTGAATCTAGAGCCACAATGCAGCACTAAGAGTGCTTTATTACTATCTCTATATTGGAAGTTAATATTTTCGAAAATTGTTTCTGTTGTGCACTCGAGGCCTGACATGGTTATCTTTGAGTTCGAGAAACGAACCATACTTATTGTCGAGTGTTCTGTACTAGCCAAGAAAAACATCATAGCCAAGAAGAATGAATGGAAAAAGAGGTATAGAGACCTTACAAGGCGTGACGCACGTCACACACACACACACACGCGCGCGCGCGCGCGCAGAGACATAGCATTTAGAGGAGTCCGTGACATATCTCCCAAGCGTCGAAGCTCCCGCAAATGAGCGATTAATAACCTGAACAAGTACCTACCAATAAAATCACAAGATAAAAAAAGTGGTTGTTTGAAAATTAAAAGAAACACAATTTAAAAAAATACACCATCTCAACCCTACGACAGTTTGCACAACTCGCGCTGCGATTGGTGGGAGGTTTTTCAAGGTACTCATCACTCATTTGCAGGAGCATTAACGCTTGTGATATTTGTCATGGATTCATCTAGAGTGTACTGTAAATACTTTTAGAACCCTAGCTTAATATTACAAATGTTTATTTAACGACTTTAATGGGTTATAAAAAAAGTAAGTAAGTTCATGTAGGTATATGCTGTAAGAAGTTACCTAAAACTGATATTAAAAAGGTATTGTTGGTAAACTTATCTTAAGAAATAATTAGATAAGAGAAAGAAGCAATAACACCTCATGAAGTTTATTCCGATTATAATTGTCTCTAATTTCTGCTATCGTTACTTGTGCCTGGCTGAGGTTCACCATTGTAATTATGATAACCATCCATGTAATTAATAGTATCATCATCTGTAATAAAGACTTTTAAATCATCTTTGGGCCCTTTTACTGTTATTTAATAGAGTACAACGAGTTTGTCCTACTTCTTTAATTTCATAAGGGCCTAACCACTTTTCACTGCCCTTATTATACCTATGATTATTCTGCAGCATTTTGTCACCTAGCTCATAATGATTTTCTTTTAGGTTGTTAAAGTTCTTCTGAAGTAAATTCAAATCCATTGTCTGTTAATATTTCCTTAGGTTGTCCATAATATTCAATACTTATCTTATCGTTTGAAACTTCTGGTATATCAGATTCGGTGGATGAGGGTCTATTTTTCCCTATTCGTATTTTTGACAAATAAGAAAAATTTCTATGAATTTGTGAACGTCATTAGTGATATTTTGCCAGTTAGTGATATTTCTAATTCGTCATACAGTAATGTATTTTCCGCAACGACTACCTAACATTCCTTTGTGAGCTTCTCTTATCATTTGCTTTTGTGTGTGTTTTTAGCCATCAATGTTAAATATATCGTTTGGTTTTCTCCATTCCACGATTTGACCAAAAGTCTTTTGATTTCTTTTTCTTGTAATTCTTCATAACATATTCTAATAGCATATTTGTTTAGTTGTTTCTTAAAGAATTCAATTAGAGTTTCTTCTGTCTCTTGTGGTGTAATTTATATTTTCTTAACTTCTACATTCTATTGGTTTGTTATCCATATTTCTTAAAATGTTGTAGGCCAATGTTCATTTCTAATTATCATTGGATTTAATATTTTAGGTTTGAACATAGTTGTTTTCCTAATAGTTCCTTCAGTGGCAGGTAAATCTTTGATGCATATTACTTTGGCATTGGTTCCAAATTTTCGTATAATCCTTTCAATACGATCTTCTTTTCCTTTGTTTTTTTAAACCGTATGCTTTTATTATCCAATTAAATCTTTTACCTTTAACTGGTTCGAAAATTTTAGTTAATTCTCCTGTCCGTGTTGCATTAGCCATAATAAAATATTCATGTAATATGGGTTTTACTGCACTAATTAATTTCATGATTTTATCTAATTTTTTATTCATTCTAATTTTTATTCCTTAATTTATTCTCCTATTCCTACTTCAGTTATTCCTACTGGTCTGTCACTTTTCTTCGGTGTCCAGTGAAAATATCTTCCTTTTTTTAAATAACTGTGTTAAAGGTTTGGCTGTTTTTGAAAAATTCTTAATAAATTTTCGATAGTTTCCTATCAATCCCGAAAATTGTTTGATCTATTTAGGATTCTTAGGTCTTGAATGCATTTTTATTCAATAGTTTTGAATATCACTTTATTTTTGTTTTGTCTTCTCAATGTCTTCAATTAACACATTCCGTTCGTTATCTAAAGCCATTTTTTATTTTCCAGCTCTTGAACTTCTCCGGCTTTTTCTCTTTTCTTCTTTCTCAATTTATTTTTTTCTTCTTTGGCGTTGCTCCTTGAGTACTTCAATGTACCCGCTGTGGGGGTTTTTAAATGCGTGCACCATGGACTGACTAATCTTAGTCTTCAAAATACCACCACGTTCCGTAACAAGCGTCATAAACGTAGCGTTGGGCAATCAAAGATTTTTCTTTTTGATTTTCCATGAGGCATTCTTTACTGACATAAAAACCGATTTCGACTGCACCTGTGCCATGTAATAATATAAGAACCCTTTCCACTAAAATCTTCAAGTTTTTGAATTGATATTTCGAGCCGAGAATTTTCATCCGCAGATGAGCAAGACGTGCTTTTTTCGGAAAAAATTCGTTATTTCATTCTTGATATTACCAATTTACATACATGTGGAATACTCGTGAGAAACAGATTAAGCCATGCTGAGAATCAAAAGATGATACTATGGCTGGATCAATGCACGCCATTGCTTTTGCCAAGGATATTTCAATGGAGACCGCTCGAAGAGCTTTGATATGAAAACTTGGAAGCATTTTTCACAATCTTGGTGGAATAGAAGAATGTCTTTCTGCGACAAATGTTTGGAATAAAAAATTTCCTGGTGGCGAAACCTACATTAACGTCTTCGGTTATCTTGAGAATTTTATTATCATTCATATCGATGTCTTTGATGGGCGTAGAGTCTAAAACTTCTTTCTTCACGAAGCGAGTCATTGTAGTGTAAACGAGCTGATACAAAGCAGTGTGAAAAAATGGAGACAATGGCTTATCACTTTGAAATACATAAAGAAATCTTTCGAATTCTCATGCAAAAATTTCAAAGAATTCCAGTTTCGCAGGAAGGATGTATGCTTTTTCGTCAGTTTTCAAAAGAAAGTAAGTATTTTTTTATTGATTCCAAAATCAACGAAATCCACTGCATAACAGGTGAGATTATTCCAATTCCAATTAGTTGCTGTAATTCCAGTATTGAAAGTACCGTGAAGGGTGTGAATCCCACATGAACCAACGTCCAAAAGTTAAAGTCACCTTTTTCAGGTCTCAATTCAACAGAAAGTAATTTTAAAACATTGAAATTAATATTAGGACCATCCATGGAGATTTGCAGAATATTTTTGGTGTCGTTATTAACAAGAGCTTGTTTTAAGCTTTAAAAATATCATTAGCATAACTGCGATGTCCATTTGCAGCGATTAGCAGTATTTATTTAGAGATTCGTCGAAAACAAACACGTAAAAGTCATAGTTTTTTATCTTCTCGTTTAGTTCAGATAAAAAATAACGACCTAAGTAAACTGCTACGCGTCTTTTTTCATGATCATTTGCGAGGGGCTTAGAAGCTGAGTGTTGCGTTGAATCTGCTTGAGTTTTTTCGAATACGGTGAAAGATCGATCATTGACGAGTAGATTATTTGCAGATTTAGAAGTCGAAGGTTTTGAATCTTTCGCAGACAGAGTTTCGGGTTTCGGAATCCATTGATTTATCAAAGGCACAGTTTTTTATATGCTTCGGCTGCTTGTTTATGCTTGCCGCCTTTCTGATGACTGCAGAACTGTGATTCCCATAAACTCAACAGAAATTGGGCAGTGGTTGCACCATTTGCACCTTGCAGCATAATCATCCAAGGGATAGGGTTCAACCCATAGAAATTGAATCTCCCATTCCTTTTTGTATTTAATTTTTCCACGCACTGTACGCTTACTCATCTTCATCAAAAATGCAATTTATCTGCAGTATGATAAAGCCATACTTCGCTTTAATTTCTCATAATTATTTGAAGTTATTTTCTCTTTAGTAATTGCATATGTTAATTCGCACGTTTGACGATTGATTACTCAAAAATGAGGTAGTCAAAAATTCCTAAAATTAATTTTCACAGAATGTTTGACATTAACCCAACGTTTTCACCAAATTTCAAAAAAAATCTAGCCAAACACTAAAAACACAAGTACTACCTTAACGGAATATCTAGTTTTAAAATACTTGTAGAGAGTTTTATATCACGTAAGAAATTTTCAAAATTATTTTTAAATTTTCTGGGAGGAACGTGTTTTTTTTAAATATAGAAAATATAAATTACGTCATCTTTCTAATCGATATTGTAAGTTTGTTTCGCATAAATAAAATCGATGTTCTTTCGGAAAGATTGCAGGAACTTCCCCCACCACAGAAGCCCCCAACCCTGTCTATACGACCGTGATCTTGTTCTGCATAGATTAGGTTAGGAAAGAATCGAAGTGGTTAAGTGTATGAACACATAGATGGCATCCAATCAAAGTGATTGATTTTCCCCCGTTTTAATTTTAATTTAAAAGTTTTAAAAAAATTCCCGTACATTGCTGGAAATTCCCGTGCATTTTCCGTACATGTAAAATTCCCATACAATTCTCGGTTTTCACGTACATTTGACACCCTGTACAAACAATAAAAATAATATATACGGGTAGCACAGAGAGTGTAAGGGTAGAAGGGAAACTGAGTGACTGTTACGATATTATCCACGAGTTGAGACAAGGATGCGTTATGTCCTCATAGCTATTTATATTACTTATGGACAAACATCTAAGAATAGCCCTCTTCGACAAGAAGGTGTCAAGCGGCAGTGGCACCACTATATGCGTGAGAGTGTTGTGGTAAGTGGAGGGAAGATTTCGTGAGTCTTCCCTCTCTCATAAAAGTCGCGTCTATCGGGTCGACTTCGACCGCTCACCCTGAAAAATCTCACTTCAAAGTAAGCCCCCTTTCTTCGGCGCACGTGACAAATACATTCCTGGCTCAAAGCATTCGAAAGAGTCCCCAAGTATTTTTTTAAAACAATTTGCAATTTAAAGGCTCACTCTGTGACTCATTGAAGAGGGTACTGGATGATAGACTTAAGATTCGCAAATTAACCCCCCCCCCCACGTTCCTAGAGAGTGCCTGGTTATTTTTTTACAATTGCCGTATTATTCCAAACCTGCGCAGAGCTTTCGAAGCAACGAAACACCCCGCTCCTGCAGAGTAGCTTTCATGGACATCTCCCGGAGTCACAGGTAGAAGCCGGGGTTCAATGGCTGATCCATGAAGACCCGAACCTTCACCTGCGAGATATGCAAAAGTATTTTGCGAATGCTTACATCTCGGCAAACCATCAAATCAAGGTCGCAAGTCAGGCTCTACATAGCGATCCAGAAAAATAGTGGAATGTTTATCGTGGCCTAAATTTTAAAAAGACCAAGTTTCGAGATCTATTTGACAGAGATTATAACGTTTCATCAACGATAGGGAAACCAGATGCCCAGCTTCATTCTCAGTGCCAGACTGAGAGGAAGCCAGTGGGAGTCTTTTGTAGAAGAAGTTTTCACTCTTTCAAAGTTCGAAGTTAAACGAGATTCAGGCCAACTCTTCCGCGCACCACCTAGAGAAGATTGGAAACAACCTGCTGACACACGCTCTAGAAAGACACCTTTCCAAATACCTGACATGGCATAGGAAGGCACTTCCATAGAAATTGCAAGGTGTATAAAAGAAGCAAGCCAAACATTCTCAACAAGCTGAGCTTTCTAACCAAGACGGAAGACCAGGTCTCAATCAGAAAAACTGGAGACGGTGGTCAACTGCCCCAGGTTATGAGCAGCCTGAACGAATAACGCGTACCAGGAATCATCGACACAGCGCATATATCTACACACACACACACACACACACACACACACACACACACACACACACACACACACACACACACACACACACACACACACAATTAAAAATTTGTCATAAGGACAACCGCAGGATTTCGCCGGGAGCGGGTGCTAATCTGGAAAATTGCACCCGCTTCCAGCAAAATCGCGGTAAAATTTCAGCCATAACCACGTCTCACGACCGTGAGATAGGTGGTTACAGTCTGTAAAGGAATCAATTCGACGATCCAGCAAAATCCTCGTAGACCCTAAGAACACGGAGCGACCCAAGGATAACCGCCTTCTGCATTTTCCCGCAAGTGTTCTAGCATATTGTTGACACGCAGGGATGCTTTTTAGGCCATTAGCAAGTGAAAGCTTGGCACCTCCAAGAGCGTCGATGATAAGGACGATCAATTTAACAGAATATTCCGGGTACAATCGTTGCAACTCCCTTGTAAGGTCTCGATACCTCTCTTTCTTTTCATTCTCCTTGTTTATAATATTTTTGTCAGCTGGTGCCGAAAATTCGATAACGAACATGGTTCGCTTCTCGAAGTCAAGAAGAACCATGTCAGGCCTCGAGTGAGCAACAGAAACAATTGTCGAGAATATAAAGTTACAGTATATGCGGCACTTCCCATTCTCGACAATTGACTCAATTTCCCTAGGAGCATTTAGAGGAGCGATATTAAGGTTAATGCCGCAGGAGTGACAGAAATGGTAATAAAGCACTCTTAGTGCCGCATTGTGCCTTTGAATGTAGGTCGTTCCCGAGTGAGTTGGACAACTAGATAGTATTCGAGCTAATTGCTCGGCATCGGGAATGTCTTGGCTCAAAATGTGGCGACGATATGTTAAGGTGGAAATGACACCGTCTTGGCATGCAAAAATGAAACCCTCCGTACCAAATATCAATCCGGGCGATTTAAGGAAAGCAAACGTTAGCTCACAAAACATTGACTGATCCTTCACGTTTCTGTGGAAGATACCGTGCATCCCCTTATCGAGGAGCTGTTCACAAAAGTTTTTCTCTTGCGCTTTCTTAATCCGGACTTTCAGGAGTGAGTACTCGAGATAGATAAGATTTGATGCATTTTGCTCACCCCTAATACTGAAGTCAAGTCCGAGTGCTTCCGCAGCCTCCTCCGCTGCTTTGTACAGAAACGCTCCTTTGCCCACTTCTTCGTGATTCCTGACCATTTTAAGAAGAGGGTCTCTTCCATTTGCAACTCTATGTGCTGTACCCAGAATAATCCTGTTGTGAAGACATTCAAGACTCAATATTCCGCGACCCCCTTGACGACGTGAGATGTACAGTCCGGGAACGGAAGACTTAAGATACATGCTTTTGTTCATGTGCATAACCTTTCTTGTCCCGATATCAAGAGATCTGAGCTCGTTCTTCGTCCATGGAACTACTCCAAATGAATAGAGTAGTACCGGGACGGCAAGCATGTTCGTTGCAGATACTTTGTTCCTCGCCGACAGTTCGGAAGACCAAATCTGTCAGATGAGACGTTTGCATCTGCTTCGGAGAGTATCCTTTATAGATGTCACATCCTGAATGCGGCTCTGTGGCACGCCCAGGTATGTATAAGTCGCTCCTTTTACACCGCCCAAGCGGAGATGTAAAAACCGTAACGAAAGCTGAATGGCACTGGGTGAGATATCTAGAACGGTGACTCTGGGATACCGGGCGACCTCCCATAGTACGCAGCCTTATCATTTCATGCGGGGCTCTAAAAAGATGGACGAACCCCTTTCCTTAGCTTCTCAAGGGAACAGCAATGACAACACCAAACATAGTTGTAGTAAGTGCGGTTCAAAACAACAGATCGCGCAGGGCTCCCAACAATGGGTCAACCAACAATACCGACCACTCTAGAGCTGGGGGAGCCAATAAAAATGGATTCAATGCGATGGATCGGCGGAATCTCAGGACCTTTAGGTGGACGAAGCGACTAAATCACGACTTGCTAGAATGCTACGATGCGAGTGTGGCCCCTGAACGGGGTTACATGACGCAGCTGCATGCTCTGTGGTGCGAGAAACACCCGAAGCTATCGCACTTTTCGCAGCAACGTCTGCGAAACCATGCTGGACTACTCCGAAAAAGGGGCTATGTAAGCGGAACGCCTACTATACCATAGCTAGAACAACCTGGCAACAGAGAAAGAGAGGCGACACTGAGACCAACCGTGGACAAGCATCCAATAGAGGAAGAGCGATGCCTTAAGACCCGGACAAACATCAACACCAAGGTTTCTCTCAAGCCTAAAGATCTGTCTGAAATGGATGACCAGTTTGTGGATATTTTTACGAAGAATCCGACCTCTGGGCTATCAATTATTGTGTGTATACAGCAGCGAGAGTTTTAGCCGACGCGAACCGTAAAACAAAACCAACGGTTGATCATGAGACTAAAAGACGAATGCATCAACTTGTCATACAGATAGGCTGGGCACGACAGTACGCGCCCCGCATTCAGTGTGTAATTGACTACATCACTTTTGGCAGAAATTTTACCGCCAAGGTTCGAAAGTTCGCGCGCGAAATCCGAACCCGTTATCACTCAAGAATGCCCACCCATCACTACCGAGGAGGTGAAAAAAGTATCAAAAGGGATGAAGAACTTTTCCGCACCGGGAACAGATTGTATCAAAACCTTCTGGTGGAAGAAGTTTCCTTCATCCCATCAGCATGTGGCCCGCATTTTCACCGCATATTTAAAGTCGGAAGAGCCGATTCCGGAATGATTGATGGAAGGGCGCACAATACACCTGCCGAAAATAGGCAACTTACCTAACCCGAAGAATTACAGGCCAATGACTTGCCTGAACACACTGTATAAGATATTCACAGCTATCCTAAATAATAGGATTGTTCGGGCCATTGAACCTGTGTGGAAGAAATGTATGAACAACGAACCTCAAAGAAAGGCGAAGCGGGATGTCGGGAGAACCTGCTCATCGATAGATGTGTCTGCAAAGATGCAGTATTCTACCAGCGTGACCTATCGATGGCCTGGATTGATTATCGGAAAGCTTTCGATTCTACATCCCATAGACTTATCATCTGTCTTTTGAAAATCTTAAAGGTTCATCCGCAAATAGTTGGGTGCATAGAGAGATTGATGCCGCTTTGGAAAACCAGATTTACTATCTCATCTGGCAAAAATCGTGTGACAACTAACAAGGTCACCTTTCGGAGAGGTGTCTTTCAGGCCGACACCATGAGCCCACTCCTCTTTTGCCTTACATTATTGTCACTATCTCTGGCACTGCGCCATTCCGACGGGTACTTGTGCGGAAAACCTGCAGATCGAAAGTACAAGGTCACTCATGTATTTTACATGCACGATCTTAAGATCTATGCTAAAAACAAAGAGCAACTACATCTAGCTCTAGGGATTGTCGAATGATATACTAAGGAAATTGGAATGGAATTTGGGTTAAACAAATGCGCCAAGGTTTATTTGAAGGTTTATTTTAAATAATAGTTGACTTTGACTTTTTGGTTGCTTGTCAGGAATAACAGGAGAGTGGTGCCTTCTTTAAGGTTAGGGAGTGGGAATTCTAAAATGAGTTTTTTTAGAAATAGGATTTCATATATTCGGTACAAGTTTTATACCCGAATTTTACCATTAAATGCATTCTTCTGTTTTTGATTCTGGCTCTTTTTATTCCCACCTGTTTTTTTCTTTTTCCTTCTAGCGAATCATCCAATTTCCAGTTCGAGTTGTAGCATCCAACTAAATTCTTCAGGAATCATCCAGGATCCCAGATCTTCCAGCTTCGATGGTGTCGGAGATTTTCTATCAGCGATCGAAGATTAGTGGTAGTGTCTGCCAAATTTTCATTATTAGTGTCACACTGTCAGAAAATTTAGCGGACGAATCTCACCTCGTTCCTCAGTACTGAGTGGCGTGATCGGGAGTTCTTCCTCATTTATTCGCTTAGGAACGGCGGTTACTAGTCATCGGACTGTCAATTGAACGACCTAAGAAAAGGCTCTCTCGCGTTTTTCTTCGTTAGGGTACGGTGGCGATTATTATTTTTTTGCTATATACCCCTTCGCGCGGATCCTTTTTTTTTTTTTTTCTATTGCAATGTCGGATTGATTTTAGTCACACATGTATTCGTTTAACCAATCGATGCCTTCTGGTGATCGGGGATCTCGCTTAGCAGTTGCAGTGTTTTTAGTCCGATTCATTCTCGCCTTTTGCCCCTTATTACCCTCAGGGAGGTCCATCGTTCGCAACATCTTTTGCACCGCCTAAGGTCTGACCGGCAGTTTCTAGATTGCTCGATAGATTCTCTCGGCCCGGAATGCGACCCGGAAAGTCCAGCTTTTCATACGGTCAGACTTACAAAAGAGCGAATTCCAGAATTTTCTCCTGATTGCTCCCTCCCCCTTGATCGCCTTGGAACAAACATTATCTCGGAACTCGCTGAGCCCCAGACCGACAATCTCCCCTCGGCGAGGGAACTTTTTCGCAGGTTGGAAACAAGTTTGAAAAGTCCAAACCCGTAGGGAGCTTACCCGTTAAGTTCTCCCTTTCGCCGCGCAAGGTCGCGGTAAGACGTAGCTTTTTCTAGTTAACAAACCTTTCCACCTAATTTCCTCTATTTTTAACAATTAAAACTGATTTTAATCTCTTCTATTCTCCATTGATAAACGGGCCCGTATCAATTTCTTTTCGAATTTCGAAGACCATGAAACCCTTAGCTGACGATGAATTTATACAAAGTTATCATGTAGGCAGCTAATGGATGATTTCAAGACCAGGGCAATAGACGAGACTTCATGAATGTCATTAAAAATACGCAATTTTTACCACAGTTTAGAAAAGAGTAATGGCAGATAACGATAATGAATAAATAAGTGCAATGCGTCGCAAAGAAAGGGACCTTAAGGTAAGAAAATCAATTTTCATATTTTTCATGCTATTGATCCAGACCCGCCACTTTCAACACATCTTTCCGTGTCGTGTCCGTGTGAATAAATAGCAAGAAGATGTAATCTTAAGTTCAGTGGAAGGATTCCGGAATTATACCCACTCCTAGTGTCTAACTTCAACCGTTTCTGAAATCACTTCTACTGAAAAATTCGCCTGTTAACCCTAAGGTCCCTTTCCTCGCAGCACGTTACAAATAAAGATTTTGCAAAAATATCTTTGTTTTTCCTATCAGTTGGATGAATTAACTAATAAATCTGATACTGCTCAATTAGTTGCCATGATTCGGTTTATTCTGGGAAATAGCAGTGTTAAGAACGAGGTTACTAGAGATCATTCCATTAACGGGGCAAAACATTGGATTGAATATTTACCTTGGTTTGAAAAAGGAGATCTTCGCTCAAAATATCCCATTCGGAAATCTGGTTGCCGTAACGACGGATAGTGCTCCATCAATGACGGGAAGATAATAGGGTTCTCATTTTTTATTATTGCATTTCATAATACACCAAGAAGTAATATGCGGAAAAACTTTAAAGAGTAATAGCATTTTTGGGCCTAGTGCATGCGGTAACAGATAAAATTTTATATAAAATGTGGATGCTCGCATCTATTTACGATCTCAATGGGTGGATTTTAAAATACTGACATTGAATTCATAATTAGCGGTCCAGAAAACTCATGTATACCAAGTTTCATGAAAATCCAGCCAGATGGGGAATGTTTGCTTCTTCTCAGAGGACACAGAGACATTCTAAAGACGCCCTTAGAATGTTAATCTGTCATGAGACTTGATGTCCTTAAGATATCCTTTGAATCTTTCCATGTCTTTGAAAACCTTTTTACAACTTTGGAAGGCTGTAGCTTTCTAGTAGGTTTCCTTTTGAAATTGTAAATAAAAATGATTTAAATACATGCGCTTATACTGCAACACAAGCGTTGCAACATTATGCTTAATGAAGTAAAGCTGTTAAGTTCTGACAAAGTCGTCTACAGATTTTTAACCCTGAAACAATTCATTATAATTTCATTGATTATATATTTAATTCACTTCGAGCTGGATAAAGATTTTAGGGATAAGTCTCTTAAAGACTGTCGCAAACTCCTGGGCTATATTGTATATCCTATAGTATATGCTATAGTGTATCCTATATGTGTATATCATATACATGGTTACGTAAAACCAGACTGATTGCATGCGCAACCACTTGGAAGGACAGGATGAACTGGCCCGCGATAGTGAAACCATTATCATTACCTAAGAACGAACGGGCAGTCGGCACTGAATACTATAACCGAGACAACGTTTAGAGTCTGATTCGGAATTATCGGGAACCCTCCATCCTTCTGATAATTTTGCTTGTCAAGTTGCCTTGGGTCTAGACGATTAGGCCGAGGTAAATTGATGTTTATAGGAAGGTCGGGGCTTTTCTGTGATTTTAAGAATTTATCCCAACAATAGGGATATTTAATTTAAATAAGGTATGTACTTTTAATGTTCTCGCTCACCCGTGATCTGTCATGGTTGAGTAAGTTGGCAGCCAATCTAGTAAATTTTCTTTATCATTCTTTTTTAACCCGTTTGTAAACGGGAACTCCAGAATGCTATCATAGCTTCTCTAAATTGACGGTAACCTGTGTGACACTAACGCAGCTGTTCGAATTAAATTGAAAACTGTTTTGCGATTTGTTTGGTGGCACCTAGCAATTATTCATTGGATCTTTAACCCGTTATCATGCAGAAGGTCATTCAATGATATTGTGGAGAACTCAGATACAACGAAATGATGAATCAATAATCAACATTCTCGATAAGAAAAATTATATTAATTGTAGGAATTAGTCACATTTCCAGTATGGGTCTTTGAATTTCCCTGTTCGAGATATCAATAGCATAAAAGGTAGAGCACTGTTTAAAGTTACAGATAAAAATCATGCAGCCAACAAGGTCTGAAGACTCAAGTCAAATAAAATTCTAAGTACTAGGAAAATAAGACTAAATTTCGTAACGGCAAATTTTGCAATTTACGCGCGCACGCGAAATACGATTTGGTAACCACTAAAAAACAAGCGAAATCCACAGTAAGGGTAGAGAATCTAATCAAATGGACACTTGTTTAGAATAATAAAATGAAAATGACAAAAGTAAATTCTCAACTGATAATGAAAGTCTAAATTTGAGATATTACGAAATTCCATGCAAATCGAACCTCGCTTCTGTGAATCCCTTCATTTGGAGATAAATTGCAAAAATCGCCAAATCTATGGTGAAATGAAAACTTTCAAGTTACATGCAATTTTAAACACTGTATAAGGAGACAGTTGCATTTCAAGAGAATTTCTCATCACTAATTACTTTAAAATTCAAGGGTTGAAGTTGGAGATAAAATGAAGTTCATTTTAATGCTAATTGGGAACCACATATTGTGGATACAGTTTACTTTAATATTGTTACAAATAATAAATTAATTCGTTTCAGGATTATCATCCATTCAGGATTGGTACCGATGTGCATATTTGGGGCCAATTTCCTGAATAGAACACAGTACAATTAAATTTAGAGACTAAAAAATTCGTCACAAAAAGGGGATTTGTCTTTATGTACCCAGTCGTCCGAAAAAGCGATAATTTCTATGATCAAATCGAAAATGTTACAAACCTTTGGGCGATGATTGAATGTTTAATGTAGTAAAATAATCTTCTTGTTTAAAAATTCATATTTTTTAGTTGAAAATTCAAGCTTTCAGTTGAGAATTCTTTGATTTTGTTAGAAATTTTCTTTTTACTCCATTTTTGATCGAAAATGGTTCTTTTTTATGAAATAATTCAACTTTTTGTTAAAATGAACTATTTTGTTAAAAATTAGTTTTTTTTGTTGTTGAAAATTATTCTACTTTAGTACAAAATTGATCTCCTGGGTTAAAGGTTCTTGTATTTTGTTGAAAATTCGTCTTCTTTGGTAGTAAATAAATCTTTTTATTTAAAAATTCATCTTTTTGCTCAGAAATTTAACAGCTATTTCAATAGAGTAGCCGACACTCAAGGGTCCTTTATTAATATTTCGGATTAAAATTTAGAAATAGATTTTTTTAAATTTCATAGTTAACAACCTAAAATATAATAATTCGGAATCTACGGATTTAGGTGATTTCAGATATCTAACTTTTTTTTTAATGTTTAAAATTGGAATTAATACAACGTTTCTCGTAAATGGAATGAGATATGCCAAAAAAGACAACATTTTTGAATTCAACTAGAAAATTGTATATTATTATATGAGTTATATTTATAAATAAATATAATGAGAAAATTCATCAATTAAAAAAAAGGTATTAATATAATTTAAAGAAAATTTTAAAAAGGGAGAGTCGGGTTATAGACAGCCAACTACTGTAAGTAACTCTGTCCGCCCGGTACGTGACGAATACGAAAGAACCATTAACGACACGAGAATACTCTAAGATTTCTATCGGTAGGTCATTAAAAAAAAATTTCTTTCATTCTTAAAAATTTAAATGTCTGGTTGATAACTCTTAAGTTTTAATTAAAATTCGTCTTTTTTCTAGTAAATTAATCTTTTTGTTTAAAAAATCATATTTTTGAAAGTGAAATTCAACTTTTTGGTTGATAATTCTTGGATTTGTTAAAAATTCTTTTTTGTTCGTAAAAAATTAACATTTTTTTCTTTAAAAGTTCATCTTCTTGCTTAAAAATGTAACAACTAGGTTTTAAAGTTGAACTACTTTCTTAAAAATGAATTTTTGTTTAACGATTTGAAATGTTAGTTTAAAATTTCTTTATTTTTTTTTGTTCAAAAATTAATCTAGTAATTGCAAATTTACCTATCCCACTTCTGGTCAAAAATGGTTCTTTTTTTACGTGAAAATTCAAATTTTTGTTGGAATTGAAATATTTTTTTACAAATTCGTATTTATGGCTGAAAATTAATCTAGTTTAGTTTAAAATTAAACTTTTGAGTTGAAAGTTCTTGTATTTTGTTGGAAATTCGTATTTTTGGTATGAAATTAACTTTTTATTAAAATGTTCTGTTTTTTATTTGATAATTTAATAGTTTTGTATACAAAATCCGCCATTTTGTTCTGAAAGTTTGATAATTTAGTTTTAAAAAATCAATTATTTTGTAGAAAATTATTTGTTTTCTTTTACTTGAAATTTTTTTAAAATTAAAAGTTTAACTATTGCATTTTTGGTTAAAAATGTACCTTTCTTAGTTTGAACATTCAATAATACCCGGATTAACCGTCACATAAAATTCAATTGGGCACATCAAAATAGGACGAGAACAAAAATAACATGTCGCGCTTATTTGGATTTGTATTGAAATTAGTGCAATTGCCATAACGATTGACTATTTAATATCAACCTTCACACTTCGCTCCCCTAACTGCTTGTATCTCATAAAAATGGGTTTGGATTTGGCCGGAAAAAGAAGGACGCACCTTCCCCTCAATCCTACATCATTTTCCTTGAAGGATATTTACTTTTGAATAAATAAAAAAATTTAATTAAGCAAAATTTAATTAATTCTTAAATCACGAATTTTGTAGTTCATTCCTTTATCTTATACTTCCGCTTTGAGTTAAATCACTAAGTTGAAACAGATTAAGTCACGAATAAATTACAAGTACCATAGAATTATACGTTGAAAATAATATTAATTTTAATAAATTCTTAAGTAATTACAAAAAAGGAAAGAGTTTACAAAACAAATTAAAAGTTTTTACAAAATAAAGAAGAACGAATGAAATAAAAAGAGGGAGTTTAACGGTCGTTTTCTTCCTTCCTCCTTCTTTATGACTTTTCATGAAATTTTGTACAGACTTGTCCTCCTTTTTAAAATTTTAGTTTGAAGTTTCATTTGGTGATCAAATTAATTAATTTCACAAAATAAGAATTTATTTAAAATTTGAAATAAAATGTATAGTAAATTCTCAGGAAACAAAAATCCATTCACTTGCACAACATTCGAAAAGAGGGAAACCGAATCGTATTACGAAAGGATTCAGTTTTAAATATCTGAGTATTTGCCAAAAGTGGTGGTCCCTACCCTAGGCCTATCATATTAATTAGTATTGAATTATGCAACAATGAATAAGCGCAATATTGATTACACCGTGTAGAGAAATAAACACGTGAGCTTTGGCGAGCACAAGATTTCTAGGAAGTCTTACAACATAACAAGAATACCTACTTTTTATGAAATTAAAATCTTGGTTGAATTACCTGATCCTCGAACATGGACACGTTTAGTAGTAGAACGGATATTATAAAAGGATCCAAAACAAATTCGGGTGTATTAGTAACGCTTTTGAGATATCGTAGAAAATCCTTCATGATCTTATGATCCATTTGCACAGCCATAACAATGTGATACAACACCGTAGATTCCACAGTTATTAGTTCTTTCGAACTGATTTCTCCTAAAATATAAAAATATTAATATAAAATTAAAAACATATACTTATTGCATGAAATATTAGTCGTCTGCCTTAAGGATGGAAATGGTAAGCCACAGTTATTATTATTATTGTAATATAAAGCCTGTTTGAGTAAATGGTCTTCATTTTGTAGCATACATTGTTTTTCAAAAATATTGCGCTTCATCTCGATGAATTCATAAAGCTACCTGAGAAAATGATACCCACTAATTATAAGCTCAATTGCATATGATTCAAACCTTGAAAATCTTATAACTTTGTCACATACAATTAAAATATGTAACGTGTTATGAGGGAAGGGACCTTATGGTTAAAAATCAATTTTTCATTAGAAATAACTTCCGAAATAATAATAAAACATATCAATTTCTATTTTCCCTGACAGATACTTAATTTCCCTGAAGTCCCTAAACAACTTTTTTCCCCGACATTTTCCTGACTTCCCTGACATGTGGCCACCCTGTAAATGTATACCTGATTTTCTTCACCTGCAGATTTAACTCCTAAATTCAAAGGACAGTAATCTGTCCTAGACTCTTAGAGATTACCCGCAAATGTTCCTACTTTTTACAATCTGACGCCTGACTGTTTAAACGGATAGTTTTCTGAATGCTGCATATTTTGTACACCACAGGCGTAAAGTTGTCAAGTCTTGACAGGGGCCGTCCCACTGTGCTCGAGATGCGCTAGCGGCGAACTCCTTAAAAGATAATGATGTGTTCACGATTTTAGCGTAGTAAGAATTTGAGATGGTTTATGTTTATAGAGCACCCAATTCTGCATCCGAAGAACTAGCCTTTGTAACAATCATAAGAATTCATTACAATTTAACAAAAAAAGAAATGACAATTAATAATAAACAAAGAATAGGTAATAGAAACTCTAACATAAGGCAATTTTATGATTTTATTTTTATGAACATTATTCAGGTCTATTAAAAATCTCTGAAGTGATTACAAGCTGGAAACGAGACAATCTTAATTATTGTTGTCCAAAGAGTTATTATTTCATCTAAACTTAGCTGATGCTAATTTCTTAATGAAGGTTTAAATTATTGACGTAATAATTACTTGTATAATAGTTACTTTAGTGGAAAAAATGTTATTCACCATGAATTGTGGTATTAAAATTTGTGTAAACTCAACCCTTTGAAATTGCAATTATTTTCAGTACATTTGTGATGGTTGTCCAAATTTGGTCGTTAATATTTGATCGCTAAACATGATTTTAATTTGATTTTAATTTCACTTAAATTTCCTAAATTTTAATTTATCTGAATTGAATTGGAATTCATTTCTATTTCAGGCATGTTTATAACCGATTTGCCTTTTGACCCTCACTTGATTCTCGGGTGTCAGCCAGAGAGCATTGTGTTTTTGTTGCTGCTCCTGTCAGCTCGGATTTATATTTTTTTATTTTGTTTTGCCCTGATAAGGGTGCTGCATGAGTGCCGAAACGTTAATGATAATTTTTTACAAATATTTTTCTATTGTGATTTGTTAATAGTCAAAATAGAAAAGACGAAAGAAATAAAAAAAGGAAGGGGATTTGGTTGGCTGTCTTCTCATTTTTCTTTTCTCTTTTTTATTTCTGTCCAAAAAAGGAATTTTTTCTCTTTTTCAGGATTTTGTTGTTGCTTTCTTCAGATTGCAATAGGAACCTTTTGTGGTGGTTGTCCAAATTGGCCGTAGGATTCTTGGGTTTTGTTTTCAGAAATTCTGCACATCAACTTGATTGTTGGACGTTAAATAGGATTTTAAATTTGATTTTGTTCTCATTTAAATTTCCTAAAATGATGCCATTTGTTTCTCTGAAGCACTTGGTGAACGGATGATTTGTTAGTATTAAACGTCTGTGCGATCTTTCTCACACTAGGATGAGGATCTTCTACGACAGCTTGTAATGCATCTAATTATCGCTCTGCTGTTACAGATTAGGGGTTTCCACTACGCGGCCCGTTCGTGACTGTTCCAGTTTTAAAAAAAATCATGTGACTGGTTTTTAGACTGTTGATTTTGAATAATGATATGTTTTCACATATGGCTAAAGGAACCACGATAAGTGCTCAATTAAGTAAACAACATAGAAATAAACAACAAATCATGCAAAAGAAAACATAAGCGTTCATTTGCTTTCAATGTTGGATTTTCAAATGAAACCGCCGTTAATGGGAAGATAGCCGAAGGAAGGCACTTCACCACCGCGCCGCACAGTGCGGCGAATCAGAAAATTAGGGTTTAAAATGATACAGAACCCACATTTTTTATCTGATTCCATCTTTTTTTTTCAAACTAAAGCTAATTAAATTCTGAAGAGGTCTGTGGAGGGCAATTTTGCTAAAAAGGCTCTGTTTGTTTGTTATTCAAGTTGCAAAAGGTCAAAAAAACATAATTTTTCACATTTGAGCTGCCTATTCTGTAGAATTCATTGATTTCACCTCAAAAACGTGAAAAACTGATAGATTTACAAATCGATTAACAAACCCTAATAACTTGGATGAAGTTCGTGCGATCAGTTCAATTGTTATAAACAAATTTATGAACAAAATCGATTATTGCTGCACATTGAAGCCTGGAAGTTCTTTTCATCACGTTTGTCTCCGCGAAATCGAGTGAAATTAATGTTTTGTTGAAATCAAACAGTAAAGTATAACTTTTTTGATTGTTATAAACAAATTTAATAAATAAACGCCTCTGTATATATAAAATGCATAGTTATAAGCTATACTAATTAACAAATGCATTAAACAGTCACTCTTTGATAAAAAAATCCATTTTTTTACATAATTGTTCATTTTATCCCTAAATTAATATTCTGATGGAGGAAACTGACGTTTGACAATATTTTTCATTTTTGTTAACAATTCTGATCAACAAATGCATTTAATAGACGCTTTCAAATAAGAAAAATCTCTTTCTTGATGAAATGTTGATATCATAAAAAATAAAACTCCTACGTAATATACTGATATTCAACAACATTTACCATTTTTATAAACAATCATGATCTTTTTCGAATATTATAAGCAATGAGGATGCACGAAATCATGAAGCTTAACCATTTTTGGACGAAATATTCTGGTGTTCAGCAGCGTTGCCCATTCTTGTCTCAATCATCTACAATTAGCAGATCCTGAACTTGTGCATCCTGAAAAATGTGAAAACCGGAACAGGTGAAAATGAAACAACTGAAAATCAAGAGACACAAGCGATTTTCAGTTGTTTCGTTTTTTCATTTTTCCGATTCTCACATTTTTCACGGCACTCAACGTTCAATTGCTACGCTGTTTTCTAAAAGGACATTGAAAAGTTTAAGCACGTATCCATTGGATTTTTATGTTTTCCCGACTTTTATTATTTACGACTCTTGAGTCGTAGGAGTTTCATTTTTTAAGATATATTCAACATTTCATCAAGAAAGAGATTTTTCCTATTCGAAAGCGTCTATTAAATGCATTTGTTAAGCAGAATTGCTAATAAAAATAAAAAATATTGTCAAACGTCAGTTTCCTTCATCAGAATATTGATTTATGGATAAAATTAATAATTATGCAAAAAAATAGATTGTTTCTATCAAAGAGTGACCGTTTAATGCATTTTTTAATCAGTATTGTTTATAACAAGGGTCAATATTTTGATTGATCATTTCGATCATGGAATTTTCATTTTTTAAGGCAAACCTAATGATTGCGCAGAAAAAGTGCATTTCATATATACAGATGCGCTTATTTATTAATTTTGTTTATGAAATTTGTTGATAAGACTCAAAAAAATTATACTTTACTGTTTGATTTAAACGAAACATTAATTTCACTCGATTTCTGAGGGAAAAACGTGATGGAAAGAACTTCCAGGCTTCAAAGTACAGTAATAATCGATTTTTTCATAAATTTGATTATAACAATTGAACAGATCGCACGAACTTCATCTAAGTTATTAGGGTTTGTTAATCGATTGTAAATATATCAGTTTTTCACTCTTTTGAGGTAAATTCAATGAATGCTACAGATCAGACAGCTCAAATATGAAAAATTATGGTTTTTTGGCATTTTGCAAATTGAATAACAAACAAACAGAGCCTTTTTTGCAAAATTGCCCTCGAAAGACCTCTTTAGAATTTAATTAGCTTAAATAAAAAAAAAGATGGAATCGAATAAAAATTGTAGGCTCTGGATCACTTTGAACCCCAGTTTTCTAATTCGCCGAACTGTGCCCGTTTCACGTCTGTAAAAATACATTTTCCGTCATAAGGCCCAAACCAAGGGTCTTAAAAAATGCAAGGTACCCTATCTGAATGTAAAAAATCATGCTGAATACAAATCTGCAATCAAAAATAGGGGTTCTCGTTAAAAAAAAGTTGGGACCCGTAAGTCCAAAATAAAAAGAAATTTGACCTAAGTTTTGCCTAACCCATTAAAAAGCCCGATGAATACTCTACAACTCTCGTCTTGATTATTTTTTTCTATAATGCATAATTTTCGAGCTATTCGACCGTTTCCCATAAAAAAATACCAACAGCAGATCTTAAGGCCATTCTGGATATCCGACAATGGTACCTTTTCGTAAGGAAGTTTGAGGCAGCGGAGGTCTAGACTCCTAGGAGGGGAGTTATATATTATTATATATTATCCTCGAATGCCATGCGAGGATAATATTCTCCCTATGCAAACTAATGGTATGTTGAGGAAATTAAATTTCATGAAACCCTTCAAAGTCTTCTTCCATGAAAGGGAAGAATGGCATGATTAGGGGAGAAGGGAAACAATTACACAGGCCGACAAGATGTTCATCCAGATACCAGAATATACATACCCGAAGGTTTTTCATGTGCTGGATTCGAATCCTATCCCTCTTTTTTGTAAATTTAAAACCGCCATCTCTAATTTGAAAATTTCAATATTCTGACATCAGAATCATAATCAGCGACCCCGAAAACTACTGAGTACAATTTTGCAGTGCTCTATGCCTCTTTTTTGGGTTTGGGAGCTAACGGTTCAATAGATTGTCAGTATGCATATTCAAAAATGGAGAAATAAGTAAAACAACTTAATGAAAACATACAATTTCTCAAAGACGAAAAAAGATATTCGAACAAGTATAAGTTCCTTTTAAATATAAATTTTAGTACTTTAAACCCCCATTAACAGATCCTTAAAAGAAATTTACCTTTAAGCTTAATATAACCTCAAATATGTCGAAAAATCACCATTTTGGCACTTTTAGGTTAGGATATCTCGAAACCAGAGCTAATTAAGAAATTTGGACGTCAGATGCGAATTCAGGGCATCAAAAACCTTTGGGAAAGTATATTCAAGTTCCTGGGTTAGATGTTTTGGCTAAATTTTGTCGGCATGTGTCAATTACAATAGGAGGTTATGTTTGGTACACAGTCGGCTCTTAGGACTCCTTGGGGATTCGAGCTGGAATCTATGGGAAGAAATCCAGAGCTGACATATCAGCACTGGGCACTAGGGTGGTTCATAAAACGCTTTTGGAGCTAAAAAGTACATCACCCCCCCCCCCCCCCCCCCCCCCCCCCCCCCCCCGTTTCCATTTCCGGAGAAAGAAAATTCGTATTTAAAAAATAAATTAAAATATTAACACGTGCAACCGTACACTTCAAAATTTCAATTAATTAAAATACGAAATTTTAGATTTTGAAGAAATTGAACTCATACATCAGGGTTTGATTGAAATGTGTTGAGTTTTTAGGGACTGAAGAGTCTGCGAAATAAACAATACTAATAACTTTTATTTTTAACACGTTCTTATTCCCCTTATAGCGCCCAAAATAAGAAAAAAAAACATTTTAACGTATTGTCAATTTTGAAGAATATCTGCCACTTTTTAAATACAAATAATTAAATACATTTAACATATTTGAACAACTGTTCATTCGGGCAGTAAATTAAAAAAAATATTACGTGATTATTTAGACAACTAATTATTGTTTGTTTTCAAAATATCCAAAAATTGAGCTAGAAAAGTTCAAAGTTTTTCTTAAATTGTGACCCGATGCTAATTTTCGTCGAATAATTACATAATTTTTATACATTTCTTCTAATGTTTAACAAATTTCGATGTGTTTAAACGAATTTCATTTGCTGAAGAAGTTTTCATTCGAAAAACTTGAAAAAAAAAATTAAATGAAATACGTACGATTATTTTGGCTACTGTTTCCGGTACCGATCGTGAGAGAACTCTTTCGTGTCAGGTGTCGATTTGTTTGCTTTAGTGAAGGGAATAAACGTGTGTGGATGCGGAAAGCAGAGTGAACAAAGGTGAGTGAAAGCAAAGGTGTAAAGGGTAAAAGTAAGTTGTATGAAGAGGGAATCAGAGCGTACGAAGTTTTTGAGGTTGGGAGTAGCGAAAATAGTTACTGGGAAAGGGGGGCGAGAGGTAGGCGAGTAAGAAGGGAATCGTGACGGAGCACTGGGTAAGGTAGGATGCCCACGGCACGAATCCACAAAATGGCTCCAAAGGGCAGCAGTTACTGGACGATCGCGCAGAACAGCAGGCCGCAGTGGGAACACGCGGGGTGACAATGTTAAAAGCATGGACATTGAGGGGACGGTGGCCACAGTGACAGTAGCGGTGAGAAAACGTTCGAGACGCCGACAGATAGGAGATGGCAGCGAGAAAAGAATCAGGTACGGGCCATAAATGCGGGAGACCTTCAAACCTACAGCGCCTTAACAAGGTAGGCAGCCCGGCTTCATGCAGGAGTTTAGATAAATGGCAAAAAAAGTCAAGTGCAACTAGTAGTGGAGGAGCAAAGAGATAAATAATGATGATGAGTGATACCCGGCAGGATTAGGAGAATTAAATTAGATAAAAAGGATGTTACCGAAATGTTATGTGTGGACGATGCAAGAAGCAAGAAAAGAACGCGTTAATTAAAATAGCGGTGGTTTGCGTATATAAAAGAAGAGAAAGGCTGGAGAATAATGACGTGGATGCAGGAAAGGAAGAAAGAGTTGGTTTTTAAACGAGGGGATTTGAATGCCTGGACTGGCGAACAAGGGGGAGGGATTTGTGATGCTGAAAAGAAGGCCTACATAAGGAACTCCAAACATAAAGAAACACGCTGGGAGGGATCACGCTGCTATCAATAGACGTGATAGCAGAAACAAAATGGTTTATATGTAATGGCAATATGAAAGAAGATGAAGAAGTGGAGATCACATTTTTAGGTAAGGGAGAAACAGTGATAGAGTACATTTTGTCTGAAGAAAGAATGCGGAATATGATAGACAGTATGAAGGTCGGAAATGAGATAGATTCCGAGAACTTCCCGGTAATAGCTACATTGAAAGGAGGCGTCTTTAAGCGCGGTAAATGAAGAAAGGAAAGAGGGGTTAGAAGGAACACGAAAATGGGAGTCTAGGGGTAAATAAATTTAAAAAATTTAAACAAAAGAGGGAAAAGGAGAAGGTTATGTATGAAAAAGAGGAAGGAGTAGAATCGTTAATCAAAAGATTGGAGGGATTGATTGAGAAGGTAAGGGTTGAGATAGGTACCAAAGAAGAAAGAAAAGGGGGAAAGAGAGATTCGAGGGACGAGGAATGCTGGTTGAGTAAAGAGAGAATAAAAGAGTGTATCAGATAATGGAGGAAAGGGGAAAAAGAGAAGGAGGAAAACACCAAGACAAAAAAAGAACATGAGAAGATGCTGGAATGAAAAGGGGAAAGGAGAAATACAATGAAGAAGTAGAAAAAACGATTAAAGAAGATAGCGTTTTGGGATGTGATAAATAGACAAAGAGGGGAAAGAAAGAGCGTGAATGAAGAAATAGACATGGGAATGTGAAAGGATTATTTCAAGGGTCTGCTAGGGGGAGAGTAAAATAGGATCAAGAGGGAAAAGAGGACAGTCCAAGGAGAAACAGAGCAAGAGAACCAAATAACAAGAGAAAAAGTGGATGACGTAATAAATAGGCTGAAAAGAAACAAGGCTACATGAGAGGGTGGCATTGAGAACGAAGCGATGAAGTATGGAGAAGAAGGGGTTAGGGAAGGGATATGGAAGATCTACAACAAGATCTGGAAAGGAAAAGAGTAGCGGGAAGAGTGAGCGACAGGACGGGTCGTACCGCTTGTCAAGGAAGAGCAGTGAAATAAGGTTGAGGAATACAGAGATCACCCTCATACCAGTGGGCTATAAAATATATGCAAAAATTCCAGTCCAGGTAACCAGTCGCATTCTTCGTAGATTTCAAAGCAGCATTTGATTCAGTGAACAGAAAAGTGTTATGGCAAGCAATGAAAGAGAGGAAAATAGAGGAAATGTTGGTGAACAGCATAAAAGAAATTTATACTGAAACCAGGACTAGGGTGAAGTTAGGAAAAAAGGAAAGGTATTCTGTACAGGCAGAGGTATAAGGCAAAGTACCCGTTGAGTTCACTTCTTTTTAATATGCTGCTGGTAGACTTAGAGAAGAAGCTAAAGGAGAAAAAGAAAGGGTGAACGGTTTTAAGTAATAGCAAACTATACTCTGTAGCATACGCGGACGACGTAGTTCTGTTAGCAGATGATGAGAAGGGGATAAACGTAATTATGAGCATTTTGGAAGAGTATGTGGAAATAAAAGACTTGACGGTGCTTTAGAAATAGAAAGACCCAAATATATTACGCTTGAAAGATGAACAGACAATAAGGGAAAATTCTGGAGGAGTTCTGTTACCTAAGTTTTTGGTTCCAGACAGAAGGGGGAAACAAGGTACAGTTAAGAAAAATAATTAAGTGTGCGAGGAAAGTAATGGGCCAAGTATGGGGTATCGGGAAAAAAAGTTTTCATGACAATTGGAGGATGAGAGTCTTATTGTGTGATGAGTTGATTTGGGCGGTGTTGTGTTATGGAGTGGATGTCTGAGGATGATAGGGGTCACAGGAAAGTGGAAAGCATGCATGAGATTTCTGAGATGGGAAATTGGGGTTAGTTTGAGTTGCCCATGATACATGAGGGAAGAATTAAGTAGGGAAAAAATGGTAACTAAATGAATTGAGAGCATAGAGGTTTGAAGAGAACTTAAAAAGGGGAGAGGGAAGCAAAATAACACAAGTATAGTTGTACGAGGTTCAGTTGTTGAAGCTAAAGACGAGTTTAAAGAAAAAGCGGCTAATTTGGTAAAAAAAAAGTTACGTGCAGATTAAAACAAAATATGCACATTTTACCTCAAAAAGCACCATGCGATAAGTTTCATGCCTATCGAAAAGAAAACTCGCAAATTTGGTCCTATATAGTCGCCATTTTGGGTAAACCATTTTTAATTTTGCAATTCAGACATCAGAATCATGATCAGAGACCGAAAAACCATAATTGTATTACATATCATAATCAATTATGAATGCGATACAATAAATACACTCATGTAGAACAATTTCAATTTTTGATGAATTGAAAAAAAAATTATAAACTGGCCAGCGAAAAACTCTGAAAAAATATATGTTTTAGGGCTACGTGTAAAATAAATGATAAAAATGTGTGTAAGCTGTTGCACTTCTGGTTAAACAATAGCCGAATTTATTCGAAAAAATTAGTTTTTTAATGTTAATTGTTTGTTACGAATTATTTATAAAGAATTTGACACCATTTTTTATTATTATTACATAATATGGCACCCTAAGTGACTGAAGATACACACTTGTATACCAAACACTGTAAAATGTACCAAAAATTCATAAAAGACTAGGAACAAAAAGTTGGGAAGAATTCTTTCCACTAGGTCTAGGGATTGTCGAAGAATACTTATTCAAAGCGAGAAAAACTTAATGGCATCTCCGAAGATCCTGAGCTCATCGACAGAAGAGATATATGACACCTTTGTCATTTAAAGCACCTATGCATACCTGTGGTGCTACAGAGCCCCACTTAGGACGTAAAGCCTAGAAATTATACTCTCCGAAGCAGATACATAGGTCTAATCCGGAAGATTTAGTCTTCGGAATTGTCGACGAGAAACAAAGTTTCTGCAACGAAAGTCACGAAAGGTTACTACGCGAACAAAAGCATGTACCTTAAGTTTTCTGTTCCGCGACTCGACATCAAACGCCGTCCAGTTCATTGCGGAATATTGAATCTTGAATATCTTCTTAACAGGATTAACCTGTGTACAGCGCATATACTCACAAATCGACGAAACCCTCTTCTTAAAATTGTCAGAAAGAACGAAGACTTGGGCAAAGGAACGTTTATGTACAAAGCAGTGAAGGAGGCTGTTGAAACGCTTGTCTTTGACTTCAACATCGGGGGTCAGCAAAACTCACCCCATGAAAGCCCGTATTAAGGAAGTATAAGAGAAAAATTTCTGTGACCAGCTTCTCGACAAGAAGATACACGGCATCTTCCACAAAAATGTGGAGGATTAGTCGACGTCGTATAAGCGAACGATTGCTTTCCTTAAATTACTCGGATTGAAGTCGAGCACGGAGGATTTGATTTGGGCATACCAAGGCGGTGTAATTTCTACATTTGTGTGCCATCGCCACATTTTGGGCCAAGAAATTCCCGATGATAGTTGCAGAGAGTATTATTCATACGGCGAGCATCTATGAAATATACTATCTAGTTGTCCAACTCACGCGGGAACGACCTAAATATAATGTCACGTTCTCCAGTAAAAAGTCCGTACTAAATTCAACGATATTTAAGGATACCTCTAGGACATTTTCAGAAAATGTTAAAGATACTTCCTGTTTTTTTTAGGATACCAGGTTCCAGTTTGTTTAATAAAAACCGAAAAAAGATGAAACTGTGAATATTATATATTTATCTTCCAGAACATAAGACTATTTATTATAGAATCATAGATTCCTTACATCTAATAATTTTGGGTTAAGAATATTTGGTGTAAGAAATTCTATTTTTTAATTAACGATTCGAATTCTTTCCTTTAGTACTTCTTCTTCGATGCAAGTGGATTCTTTCAAGGCTTCGTTCATGATTTTGACTTTCTTCTTTTCCAGCTCTATGATAGAGGCTGTAAATTGTTTTTCTGTTGAATACAAGCTCCCTTATATTTCGAAATGGCCACTCCGTGCGTGCTTTATTCGACTTTTTGATACCGTAAGGTTTTTTATTCACCTATGTTAACGATTGCGTTAATAATGCTACACTGTGCTTTCAACAACTGTTCGAGACACAGAACTCGAAACTTGCATATTTTCTCCGATTTTACGTAAAGCAATAGTTTTCAAGCCCGTAAAAAACTTTCACCAGAGAGCATTTTAGTGTCAATATTTCAAGCAGCTTGAAGGCTATAGCTTGGTATTACTCACAAAACTGGTCTTTGAACTTCAATTTCTTGAGACTCGTCAGATTCTTCAATCCATTAAGAACATCCTGCAGAGAATACCCGATCTTGATGTGTTGCGGCGATACAAGATTATTTTTGTCTTTTAAGTCCAGAATCTTAACGCTGTGTTTACTTAATATTTCTAGCTTGATAAAATTCTGTATCATGTTATACGTGAGCGAAAGCAGATCCTCGTACGGAAAAGGGTTAAATGATTATTGTACTGATATTCTTTAAAAAACGGTTCAAACTGAACAGCTACCGGTTCGAAGAAGGCAAGTTTTTCAGTTAGGAGCTTGTCATCTATTAAGTAACTAACAATGTTGAAGCTATTGAACGTTGGTCTCGTTTTGCCTTTTTGCGCTATCGACAGCTCTTCTTCGAGATGGAGCGTTTTTAAATTGATTGTACGCAGCTCTCAAGAAATCGATAAGTGTTCACTCATTCTTTTGAAATCTGGGTTTGAGAGCCCTATGCACCGTGTGCAAGCAACACGAAACACTTTCGCCAATACTTCCGTAAACACGCTGGTTTTATCTGCTTCAATTAGATAAAGAGCCGATTTTAGGCTTATCCCAAAACCGGAAGACGATGTCACATTTTTATTTTTATTTATTTTTTTTATTTAGACTATCATTAAAACCTAATACCAACTGTGTCGTGGTCACCATTAAACTCATAATCTCGTTTTCGAAGTATTTTGCTATCCCGTATAAAATTGTGTAGGCTATTTTGGTTTTACCTCAATGTATTTTGCTCGCGATTTCCCTATCCAAGACAGGGCAGTTTCGAAATTAAATATTTTTTTTTTCGTAGTCACGCAAAGAAAGGTGCCGCAGAATCCCTTGTATGCACCATTTCAATTCAGTCTTCATAGTCTTGCTGTTCACGAGATACTAAGATTTGCTTTTTTCTTCAGTCCACTGGCCGCGTTGTTTGACTTATCAGCTGCTTCGATGGTACCGTCTCAACACGTACAAGCACACAGTCGACAATTATATTTATTTGATTAAAATCAGTTCTAAAAAACATATGATTACGCACGAATATGTACATGTAATTTTTAGCGAAACTGAGGTACATTTTTTGTAAGTCAGTTATTGATAATATTTCTAAATAAATTCAAATTCAAAAGGATATTCAAAATTCAAGGACATTAATCAAGAACTTTTTAAAGACGAAAAAATTAAAAAACAATTTAAGGACTTCGAAGACCATTGGATACCATGCCAAAGGCACAATGCGGCACTAAGAGTATATATATATATATATATATATATAGAGAGAGAGAGAGAGAGAGAGAGAGAGAGAGGCGTCTTTATGAAAAGGGACTTTACGGCTGGTATGAATTTATGTATAGAGGCATGTAGCTTAGACACAACATGAACCTTCTAAGTTACAAGACCGCGAATATCACCTAAACTAGAACCGGCTATAAGGGCCCTTTACACGTGGACGCCCGTATATACATATTTATTTAACGAAGAAGGCAAGAATTTGCAACGAAGTACATTGATCTTTTTATTTTTCAACCGAAAGGTTAATGTTCACCATGGTAATTTAAGTTTCTACCGAACTGTTGAATTTTCTACTAAACTTCATTCACTTATACCCCGTCGAAAGAGATGCCTTTTCAAGCAGAAAAAAAACTAATTTTCTTTTGTAATTAAGAAAAGGAATCCTCTTTTCATATAGAAATAATTTTTGACAAACAGAAAAACAAACTTTTAAAAAAATAGTTTCCTCTTTAAAAAAAAACATGAATTTTCAATTGCAATGATAAATTTAAAAAAATGGATTTTTAACAAAGGAACTGTCAACATTTCAACCAATTCTAAGATCTTAAAATCTTAATTTTTTATAAACAATTACTTTTGCAAAAATACTGTTAAAATCGTAATTAATTGTATGTCTTCTATTTTATTTGATTTTTTTAGTCATCAAAAAATAACTGCTTCAGCAAATAAAAATTGTTGAAACAAACATAAATTTCTTAAACATTAGATGAAATGTACCAAAATTATGTAATTATTCAACAGAAAGTAGCAACGCATACCAATTTCAAAAGAAGTGGACATCTCTGGCTCTTTTTTAGACAATTTTGAAAGTACACAATAAATAATTGTCGAAACATTACATAATGCTTTTTAGCAAAATTTACTTAAACAATGACAAAAAATTACATTTCAATAAGAAAATACGATTATTATTTTTTTATTTTGAGAACAAACAATTCTTTAAATAATTTACATTTGTTTACACAATTTAAACTTGTATAAAAAGTCATTGGAAATTTTGAAATTGCCTATTAGTAATTATTTGTATGAAAATGACAACGAAAATTGCTATACAGTAACAATAATACGTATAAATTTAGGTTTTTCTTTATTTTTGGGTCATATTTGGGGCGCTGCAGGAAGGGTGAGGGCGGGATAAAATTGAAGTAATTAGAACGGTTTTATTTTGTAGAAGCTCATCTAAAATGCCTAAAAAGTTTGACACGTTTCGATAAAACCCTGGAACATGAGTTCAATTTGTTGAAAATTCAAAATTTATCCATTCTAATCAAATGTGATTTTGAATATTCGAATTTCGAAAAAATAGGGATTTTGTTTCTCCGGAAATGGAAACATATTAAGGTGGTCCAAAAATGTATTGCAAAATTTTTGTTCACTCTAGAGGGCAA
>NC_046657.1:77504559-77522758 GCF_010883055.1 Belonocnema kinseyi | reverse complement strand
CCTAATATATATATATATATATATATATATTAGTGTAGTCCAAAAATGCATTGCATTGCATATTTATTTTTATGTTGAATTCTGGGCGATATGCATGGAAATATGTGAAAAAAAATGTCAGACCACCCTCATGTTATGCCTATTATTACTAAAAGACCTATAGCTTTAGCACAATCTTCCCTGTGAGAAAATTTCTTCTATGTGAGGGTATACCATCCAAACTGATGTTAAAGTTACAACTTTCAGGGTTCTTTGTAAATACTGTGTGTCACTTATTAAAATGTTAACATCAATTAGTGACATTAGAGCATATAGTGTGCATAAGGTGTGTCAGGCTAGTCTAAAATTGTAAATTGTAGCAAATTGGTACAAATGTACGAGATTCGAAATAGTTGTGTCACCTTGAAAACGTTACGAAATACGTTGTCCTGTTAATTTAAGGTTCATTAATCATCATTGATGAACCACATTTGGAATATGCGTATGTATGTGTAGTAATTTTGACAGAAATGTTCTAAGTATCATTTGTCATCCATATGAAAATTTATGTGGAAACTGTATAAAGATTAAGAAGACCTACCTCCATTAAAAGTAAATAGTTGAATTACTAGAGTTTTCTGTTTCTTTTTAATGTAAATATTTGCCCGAAACCTGGATTCGAACTTGTAAACTCGCATTTTAACAATTTTCTCCGTTATTATATGGATATAATACTTAAAATCCTCTTTTTAACCCATTTTTTCATTTAATCTTATTAAAAAGTTCATAATTTGAAATTTAAGTAAGTGCACAAGATGAAAATGATAATTTTCATCGAAAGAAGTCAGTAATTGCTCTAGTAAGCTTTTCTGATATTGTTAACTAATTCATTTAGTAAAGCTTATTATTCGAAATTATTAATACTTTTTTAATAAGCAAGGTGTAGGTAAGTAGTAGGTGTCAAGTTGTCGGCATAGCTACACGTTTGCCTGGACTTCAAGGTTTCCATTCTTACTGTAATTATAACCCGATTTTCCGGAATATGTTATTTACTTTCTTCCAATTATATAAAGAACACAAATTCGGGCAATTAAAATTGTATCCAGTCATCCTTTCAAATGTTAGGTTTCGTAACCAGCATGAATCTCTTGTCAATGAAAAGATAGTTCGTTCCACATGGTTCGAAACGCTATGCCGTACCTGGCTACACTGTCGTGTGCGCTATTTGACCCGCTCCAGGGTACCTGCCTCGTTAGTCTCACGAGGGTCAATGAGAATGCTGAGAGAGCCCACACTGAGTGTCACTGAAATTTTTCTCTATTGTTCTCTCTTGTTTTATTATTAAATGAAATATAAACAATTGATGAGAAAACCGGCGCTGGCCAGCAAAATAGACCAATATTTGGACGCCGCATGTAAAAAAGCAGGAAAAATATTCAAAAAATTGCGGCTTTTAAATGGAATCCCGTTTTCCATTATTTTGCCATTATGATAAATCCCCTTAAGCATTATTTTGCACACGTTGATGAGAAAAGTGCGAGAGCTCTGGGCGTTTCTCGCACCACGGAGCATACAGTCGTGATATGTAGCCTCCTCGTTTAGGGACTACACTGATATCGTAGCGCTCTACAAGCCGTCATTGAGTCGTTCCCTCTACCTAAAAGTATCGACATTCCGCCGATCCATCGCATTGACTCCGTCTTTATTGGCTCCCTCAGCTCTAGGGTAGTCGGCATTCTTATCTGACCTATTTTCGGGAGCACAAACACACAAGAGTAATATAATAGTATGATAATATGTTTGGCACCTATTTCCCACAAGAAAAAAAGGACTTTTTTGTACATTTAATTCACAATCAACGACTTTATGTGAATCCAATTGAAACTCAACATTTCTATTAACAATTAGACATAGAATACGAATCAAAACTTAATTTTTGATTATCCCCCCCCAAAAGTCTGTTTTATACGTCCTCAAAAAAAAGCATAAGTGAGAAATTTAGTTTTTCGCGTTTTTAGCTCTAATTATGACATTTGTGCGATTATTTTAAATACAAATTGATATTATATTATTTTTTATCCATGTTCTTAGATTAGAGTTAGAAAGTCACGTGTTTTTCCGTTTTTCCACTTTTTAATTAGAGTGAAGTAATAATTAATTTAAGATGTTTTGATTATTACTTTTCATTAAGTATAAAGTGGAACAAATGTTAAATATTTTTGAAAAACCGCAAAATTTTATTTAAAAAATTGAAAAAATCAGAAAAACCGCGACATTCTAACTCTATTCTAAGAAAATTACAAAAAACAACAAATGTGTTTAAACAATTTATATGAACATCTAATTATCAGTAGAAAGTAGTATTCTATGTTTTATAAACAATTTGTATTGTTTTTAAACTGTAAAAACATATTGTTATTAAAAAAATGGTTATATTTATATTATACGATCAATTGTGAAGAGAAAATTTGAGTTTCCACTTGATTCACTTAACACTGAAGATTCAATATAAAATTTTAAAAACGTCTTTTCTCTTTTAGGAAACACGTGTTAAACTTTATATGGCTAGCTTTATAGAACAAGCCTTCAAAAGATTTTCTGATAATTATGTAGTTTTGTTTTTTGTTTATTATCCAAGTCATAAATCTATTTTCGAAGACGCAATGCCATTAAATTTATTAAATTGTTTTTTTAAGCTAGAAAACTAACTGAACGCATATGTATATCACAATTAAATATATATTTATTATTCTTGAATAAAAACGAATCACTGCAAATTGTTAAAATATTGAGCGATTTCCATAAACTCTTTTCGAATAAAAAATTCGTAAAAACTAAAAACCAATAAAGAATAATAATGTTTGTGTTTTTGGAAATGTCTGAATACAACATGTTTTTCTCGAACCTAAAAAGATTAGTTACTTTCGGTCCTTCTTTTTGTATCCAATCTCTTTGAATGCCGAATTGGGGTTTCCACTTTCAATTCAGGAAAAGCTTGATAAAAGAATGCTCATTTTTCCTAAGTTTGCTAAGATGTGATAGGCGATGCATTATATATATTTTCGTAATTTTGTTTTGACTCAAAGTTTCGTAAATGTACAAAGATTCTCAAAACTAGACTACTTATTCCTGTAAGACTTATGCAGTATTAAAAAATAAATTTTATTTCAAACAGAAATTTATTTATTTATTGTTTTCAACTTAAGATTTAGTAAAAATAGATAACCATTTTGGCTATTGCGAAATCAATTTTTATGAAGCCTTAATTTTTTTATTTTATTATAAAATCGGTTCATTTTTAAATACAGGCACTGATTGGTAGAAGCGATTCATCAAATTAAGGTCGTTGTAATATTTAAAATATCAACGTATTTGTTCATTCTCTGAGAAACCAAGAATTGCGACCACATTATTTATTCACAGATCTCAAGTAGAGATGGGACAAGCAGTACTTCGGCTACTGTTGCCCCCCCCCCCCCCGCAGGCAGGTTCTCCTGCCTGCCGGACCCGAGTTTTAAACTTCGGCTCCTGCTCCCTCCGGCCAACGGAGGAAGCTGTAGGCAGTAACTTCGGCCGGATTTCTATTGCCTTATTTATCCTACTGCAAACTTCGGCGTCAAGTACCTGAAGCCCTGAACCCTTTTTTTCTGCGTCTTTTGACTTTCTTTCGAACGCTTTATTTACTTTTCCTATTGCGTTCAGAATTCAATGTCAGCAATTCAATATTGAGAAAATGAACATTTGCAAAAAATTTAATAATGAAATTATATTTACTTTTAATTAATTAAAATTTAATTTAAATTAATTTGAAAGAAAACCAAAATTAAAAAAAAAATTAATAACGAAAGTATATTTACTTTTAAATAATTAAAATTTAATTTAAATTAATTTAAAAGGAAATCAGGATTTTTAGAATATTTAATAACGAAATTATATTGACTTTTAAATTTCGAGGTGATTTGTAAATGAAATGTAAATTATGTAGCAATTGTGTGCAGCAATATTGCTAAACAGTACTGTTGATGACAATCGGTTCATATCTTCAATGCCAGTTGAGAGTTCTTGTAAATTCGCATGCATGTTAAGATTTACTTAATTAATGGAAATATTAACCGTTTTTCATCCACTTTTCTCATTTCCTTAAAATTATATCGTGAAAATGATTCAGCTAATTAGAAGTTAATTCAGCAATTTCTTGAAGATTTGACTTATTTAAACAGCCTTAAATCTATGACAAGGAAACGGTTATCATAAGGGGGGGGGGGGCTTCCGATTTACCAGGCCCGGGGAGCCTTCCCCTTACGGCGGCTGCCCGACCCGGGGTGGTTTCCGACGACCGCAATCGTAGATGTGACAACAGCAGTTTGGGAATCGCTGATGTACACTATGCTTCATTTATATATTTGTAACTTAATTCTATTAATATATTAATATTTGTAACTTAATTATAATTTATATTTATAACATTTATATATTTGATTTAAATTATATCATATTTCTGCGGCGAATATATATTCTCTTCATTGAATTAAGAATTGATAGGCACAGACGTCATTTAAGCGAAATTAAAATCAACTTAACTTTTTAGTATTAAAATTTTTGGCACATTAATTATTAAAACAAGTAATCATTATTTATTTCGAAAATGCACTCGAGGTGTAGTCAATTCTGTTCAGAATGTCCTGTCATTTTTTAAACAATTTTTATTCGTTCAGGCAGATCCAGTTTCGTAAAAAAAATGTGGATCAATAATACAAAACAGAACAATCAAACTATTTTTGGAAACTGTCTTCTATAATTTTTTAGTACTTTTAGCAAGAACTGGTTTTGTTCCTCCTTTCTTGTTATGAAACTATCAAAGTCCAAAATTTCAAATATTGAAGTTACAAGAAGAGAAGCGTTTTCCATTTATATGGGTGAACTTCGTACATTTTTTGTGGTTTGTTAATTAGTTTTTTTTTGTATAGGAAATTACAATTTTTAAATTAAAGATTAAAATGAAAATAACAATCTTCGAAATAAATTTTAATTAACAACTAAGATATTGAAAGTTAGGGCAATTTATTTGATCAAATTTGTGGTCATTTGTTCCGTATACGGTTTTTTGAAAAATAAAAAATTACGGGCACAATTGTTGAAAAAAGTTTTGTTTTTTCCTAGATACGCAACTTCTTACTAGAGCAAAAAGAAAGGTTATGCTAGGCGGTCCGAAGTATACACATTTTCGTACAGGAAATAAAAATTATAAAAACTGTCTTAAAAAAACCAAAATCCAAAAAATTTGATTATTTTTTAAAATGTGGAAAAACTAAAACTTGTGCTTAGTTGTAATCGAGAAATGCAGGCATTACCTTCAAAAAAATTACCTGATATCCACAGTTCTCCTATTAAACCTCAAAATTTAAAACCCAAAAAACATAAAAGATCCAAAAATAGTCAAATTTTATCAAACTAAAAGTTTTGCTGAGTTGTGCTCGGCAAATGCAGTAATTATTTCCTATAACAAAAGTACGTGAGACCAACGTTTCTCATATTAAAACTCAAAATGTAAAACTCAAAAGAGTACAAAGTCCAAAAATAATCAAATTTTGAAAAACCGAAACTTGTGCTGAATAATAACTGCATTTATCGAGCACAATTCAGCACAATTTTTATTTTTTCGAATTCGTGTTTTTTCTTCTTTTTTTAAATTTTTGTATTTTTGTTTTTAACATGACTACTTTTGTTGTTACGTAATTCTATTAGAGAGAATAAGGACTGCATTTATGGGTCACAACCCAGTACAAGTTTTATTTTTTCGAAATTTGACTATTTTGAATCTTTTATGATGTTTCAGTTTTACATTTTGAGTTTTAATGTGAGAACTGTTGATCTCCCGTAATTTTGTTAGAGGGAATAAAGGCTGCAGTTGTCAAGCACGACTCAGTACAAGTTTTTGGGTTTCCAAATTTTAAAAATAACATTTTTTGGTTTTTTTCAAAGGTCAGCTTTTTGGAATTTTTCTTTCCTACATCAAATTTTGAATACTCCAAGCCGCCTAGCTCAACTTTTACTTTTACTTTAGTAAAAGTTGCAGATCTAGAAAGAAACAAATTTTCAAAAATTCTACCCGTAATTTTTGATTTTTCAAAAAACTGTTTACGGCATAAATGGGCATAAGTTTACCACAATTTAGCATAACTTTACTTTTTAAAAAAAGTTTGGGGGTCTACCTTCCAGGACATCTACTTCACGCTATATTTTTGAAATATACTTAATTTCTTAATATTTTTTTCCCCAGAATTAACATTATTCTTGAATAAATCACAAAGAATCATTAGTGTTTATAAACTTACTCACAGTGCTCAATATTTGAAATTCATCTCCGTCATATTGTACTTCAGAAATAATATTTTCTTCAGCTCCTCAAAGTTCTCATAATTTTTGTTACACAAATCTTCCGTCTTCAAACAAACAGCCGGTGCACAAAGAAAGCGAAAACCTACTTTGCTCAGTTTCGGAAAACGTCCTATATTTTTGAACCACCAATCCCTGGGACATTCCTTTTGGTTCAAAAGTTTGTCCAGAAAGAACATATTCAATTCTTCCTTCACTTCGTCTTTTTCATACATTTGATTTTCCTCCTCCCATCGAACGCCTGCCATCATTTCGTCGAAGCAGCTTTCAAGGGAATCTGGCACGAAATTAGATTGTTCTGTAAAGTTCTCAATTTCTCTTCCTCCTGCAGCTTCATTCTCGATTCTTCCAGGCCGATGAATACACAGGCTCCTGTACGTCAGGTTTTCAAGATATCCTAACCTAAAAGTGCAAAAAACGCGCTTTTTAGCTGTCTTTGAGGTTATGTAACCGAACAAGAAAAATGTCTACCACAAAAGCTAATATTGCTGACGGTACGATATTTTTTCTTCAAAATATTACCTCAGGGATTTTCAAGGGTGCCCTTTCTATTGCTGGTGTCAGTTTTTTGTTATAACCCCTAGAAGATCCAATATGGCGGCCAAAATTTAGGGCTTTAAAAAAGAACAAAGGATCCTGCACCAAATACCAACAAAGAACGTGCAGTAGTTTGGAACCAAACTTCGCACATTGATAAAACAAAAAAAGATGGACTGCGCGGAATGCTACTGCGCACTCTGTATCTGTTTTTTGCTACAAATTTTTCCATGTTAAAGATCACATTTGAGTGGCGGGCTAACGGTTGGATGCGTTGTAATAAAATTCTCATTGTATTTGAAATCTGTCTAGCGGATAAATTTCGTGTCGAACGTGATTTTTGTATATAGTGAGTTTTAGAATTTCCACGTTACTGATCATTATAAGAAAAAAAATGAGTTCAAGAACTCCTTGCGCTAAGAAAGTTAATACGTTTTGTCACGTTTGTGGAAAGTATGAAACGGAGAATAACCGTCGATCAATTAAGAATTCGATAAAAACGTCATACTTTAACTGTTATGGGACTTCAATGAAAAATTTGGATAAACCGTGGGTACCAGCCTCAATTTGTCATGCTTGTAGATTAAATTTGCCAAATTGCGAAGATGAAAGTAGCAAGACGCAGACTGTTATTCAACCACCTGTTTGGCATGAGCCCAACCATCATGATACTGATTGCCAAGATTGGTATTAGAAATCACTCTGAAAACAAAAGTGACCGATCAACTCACAAATCAATGGATACTGATGATCCTAATGCAACTGAAGATTCTTCTTGGGAAGAATCAGATGATGAAAGTCCTAAATTTTTTGACCGAGACGGATTAGACGATTTTATACGTGACCTTGAACTTCCAAAAGATAAAGCTGAGCTTAGCGCTTCAAGACTCACGGAGTGGAAACTATTGTTACCTGGCACTAAAGTAACTGTTTACAGAAATAGAGAAGGAAAGTTTATCAAATACTTTTCAATGGACAGTGGGATTGTGTATTGTAATGATATCGAAGGACTCATTAATTTATATAAAATAAACTTATACACGCCGGAGGATTGACGTCTTTTCATAGATTCGTCTACAGAAAGTCTGAAAGCAGTACTATTACATAATGGAAATAAGTACGCTGCAATTCCAGTAGGTCACTCAACTACACTGAAAGAATCTTATGATACTTTCCAATTACTCCTGATAAAAATGAAATACAATGTCCATACTTGGCTTATTTGTGGTGACTTCAAAATGATAAATCTTATAATAGGTTTACAATCAGGAAACATTAAAGACCCTTGTTTTCTTTGCCTGTGGGACAATCGTGCAAGGGATGAACATTGGGTAACGGAGAAATGGCCAGACAGATTAGAGTGGACAGTTGGTCAGTATAATGTTGTTTATGAAAGTCTTGTTGACAGAAAGAAAGTATTATTGCCACCACTCCATATAAAACTAGGGTTAATGAAGCAATTTGTGAAAGCCCTAAGCACCGTAGGGGAGTGTTTCAATTGTATCAGATCTGCATTTCCGCATTCAAGTGATGCCAAAGTTAAGAAAGGTATTTTTGTTGGGCCTGATATAAGAAAACTTATCAAAGATGATGCCTTTATCAAAACTATGACATCTATTGAAAAGGATGCATGGTTGAGTTCCAAAGATGTTGTACAGAAATTTTTAGGGAACAATCGAGATCCAAAGTTTAGAACTATTGTATCTAGTATGTTAAAGAATTTAAAAAGATTAGGTTGTTTGATGAGTATGAAATTACATTTTCTCAAATCTCATTTGGATTATTTCCCAGAAAATATTGGAGCATTCAGTGAAGAAATGGGCGAACGCTTTCATCAAGACTTTCACCAAAAAGAGCAACATTATCAAGGTCGATGCAATGTAAGAATGATGGCCGACTATTGCTGGTCTTTGCAAAGAAATGATAATGATCCTACTAGTCATAAACGAAAGTATCTTTAACGATCGTTTGACATGGAGCGCGAACGTTTCCATAAGAAAACAAGTAATTATTTTCACCTTCATTGGACATATAATCATAAGTCTTGCATTAACTGGCTGGGCAATCGTAAATCTTGCCTTGACTGGCTGGGCGATTCAAAGTCTTGCCTTGACTGGCTGGGCGATACAAAGTCTTGCCTTGACTGGCTGGGCGATAAAAAGTCTTGCCTTTATTGGCTGGGCAATTCAAAGTCTTTCCTTTTTTGGCTGGTCAATCTAAAGTCTTTTCTTGATTGTCTGGGCAATCTAAAGTCTTGCCTTAATTGGCTGGAAAATATTAAGTACTTCCTTGCGTAGCTGGACAATCCCAAGTCTTGCCTTAACTGAATGGGCAATCGTAAGTCTTTCCTTGATTGGCTGGGCAATCTAAAGTCTTGCCTCAATTGACTGGAAAATATTAAATACTTCCTTGCTTAGCTGGACAATCCCAAGTCTTGCCTTAACTGGCTGGGCAATCGTAAGTCTTGCCTTGCCTATCTGGACGATTCAAAGTCTTGTCTTGACTGGCTGTACGATAAAAAGTCTTGCTTTTATTGAATGGGAAATCCAAAGGCTTGCCATAATTGGCTGGGCAATCTAAAGTCTTGCCTTAATTAGCTGAAAAATATTAAGTACTTTCTTGCTTAACTGGACAATCCGAAGTCCAGCCCTAAGTGGCTGGAAAATATTGAGTCTTGCCTTAGTAAGCTGGAAAATCCTAATTAAAATTACAATATTAAATGAATCATAATAGTATTTTTTAAGCCCTAACTGTTTTCAATATTCGCTCTTCTAGGAGTTATAACAGAAAACTGAGCCAATCGAAATGGAACCCCTGAAAACCCCTCAGACAACATTTTCAAGGGACAATGGCATACCATCTCGGCGTTAATGGGTTAATAAGCTAAATTGAAAATTTTCATTTCAAGTTTAGCACACTTGTAGTGTGGAATTCAATTATTTCACGAAATGTAAACGACTAAATTCATTGCTCCCAGGGTTAGGTGGGTTAATCTGCTTATGATTTGGTAGGGTTGACCTCTGGATTAAGGTGGATTAGCAGGTAGGTGGGTTAACCCACTTGTGGCATGGAAGTTCATTATTCCAAGAAAAATATGCGACTAAACTAATTTTTCCCAGAGTCAGGTGGGTTAGCATGCTTGTGGCTTGTTAGGGGTGGTTTCTACCCCTAGGAAACGGCTTCCGTAGAAATGAAAAGACACGGGTTCCACATTTTTTATTGTTTTATCAATGTGCAAAGTTTGGTTCCAAACGACTGTACGCTTTTTTGTTGGTATTTTGTGCGGGATCCTTTGTTCTTTTTTAAAGCCCTAAATTGTGGCCGCCATATTGGATCTTCTAGGGGTTGTAACAAAAAACTGACATCGGCAATAGAAAGGGCACCCTCGAAAACCCCTTAGATAATATTTTGAAGAAAAAATATCGTACCTTCAGCAATAGAGAATACGTTGTATAAATCTGAACACCTCAGCGTTAATGGGTTAAACGTTAAAATAAAAAAATTCAAATTACAATATTTTGGTGAAAAATAAAGATATCCTAATAAATGCAAGTAGGTTTAAAAGGGGAAGATTAATATTTTCAAATTCCATATTAGCTTTTGTGGTAGATATTTTTCTTGTTGGGTTACATAACCTCAAAAACAGCTAAAAAAAACGCATTTTTTGCACATTTAGGTTAGGATATCTTGAAAACCTGACGTACAGGAGCAATTTTGAGCTGGGATTCGAATTCAGCGCATCAAAATCGTTCGTAAATGTTTGGTCTGCTTTCTGGCTTTTGAATTTTCTCAAATTTTGTCGGCCTGTGTTATTGGCCCATTTCACGTGGTATTCTAAACTTCTAACTATGTCTTCTCGGGCTTCCTTTGTAAAAAGGTGTCCTTTGTAACGAGGATCCAAAACAGTTGCGAACGAAAAGTTTGAAAATGAGTAAAAAGCTTTGTGCATTCTATCACATCTTGCACGTTGAAATTATTTAGAATTTCTGTGAAACAAGATTCTATTAAAAAAGAAAACACTTCTCCGTGGTGTATTTCCTTTCATCGATTGAAAAGTTAGTGAAAATTGTGTGAACTTTTTCCATTTGGATTTTCCAGATTTTGAGAGCTTCATTTACTTTTTCCATTACTATGGGTAGGCGATCAAGAGTCACGGAAATGTCAATCGATGGTAGTAAAAATGAATGTTGCTGAAAATCTGCACTTAGCCAATACACTGTCACTAATAAGCAAATTTTAGTAGTTACATGGCACATAAATCTACTAACAAACAGTTACACTGATCCATTCACTGTTAATTCCAGACAATACTAATTCAACTTTCTTTGCCATTTTTTTAAACATGCCGGGAATCACTTCCGTGGAAAAAACAGTTTTGTCTGGAAGTTTGTATTGCGAATGCATTTGGACAAGAAACGAATTAAACCTTCTTTCCTCAAGATTGTAGGGTCCTGATCTAAGACAATCATCTCGCCGACTTCTTCGCTCAATTGTAAACGTCGAGCGTCATTTTCACTCCACTCTTTAACACATTGTTTTTTTTTGGTTCTCCAATATCAATGTCGTTCGTCTTGCAGTATTTGGAATGGTCCCTGGTTGCATCGTCATTGCACTCGCGAAATAAACGCTACACAACACTTCTCTTTTGCCCTACACCAGACACTTCACGTTATCGGATTGGAAAAATCAAAATCAAAATAACACAGCGGTTTTCGATTTGAAGTCTCTTGTTAAGAATTTACGCAATACACGAAAAGCGATCCTTCGTACTTCGATTCCAAGAGGATACTGACAAGTGACTCAAGAGCAAGAAGGAATTTCCAGAGGCTTCCACGTAATGCAAGATAAAATGTAAAGGTATAAGAAGATGAACAGCATTAGCTCCAGATCGGCTATGAGGGGACAGGCTTTGCATTTGCTAAAAGCTGATGGATTTATTACTTAATGCGAGGTGGGTAATAGGAGTCACTGATTCGACCCCTGATAGTACGCCTACGCCTCCGTGGGTCAGCATTGTCCATTCTTCAGAGTACAGGTCGGACAAACGCACTTAAATCTATTATCTCGTACCTGCGCGATTTTGGATTTACTATCTAGTACCCAGCTCAATTTGACTTTATGTTCTTGTGCGAAATGGAGGGTCGAGAGTCTATGCCTGAGTATAAAGATTTCGAATTAGCTTTCTAGCTTTCACATTTTACGATTTTCCAACATCTATGTTGCATTATTCAGAAAATACATTTGGCACTGACCTTCCAAGGGCGGTTCATGTTAATGTTTGAGAGGATGCGATTTCGAATGTTCTTTAGCGAATTTTAAATGCGGGGGGGGGGGCTCCCCAACAATTTAAAAATTAGTTTTAAATTGAATAGAATGAGGCGATAAATCCCACTGTTTAACATGGGATACAATTGTTATCATTAATAATCAATTTTTCGTGTATAAATGCTCCTTTTTGGGTGACAATTTCTCTATTTCGGTTGAGGACTTAATCATTTTGTTAAAAATGTGTCTTTCTTTTGTTAAATTCTATTTTTTTTTTAGATAAAATTTAAAGAAAGTATTATGTAATTATAAAATATATTATATATTATATTATAATATAATTATATTATAATGATTAAAAAATTGAACTACTTTTTTTTTAATTCATTTTTTTTTCTTCAAGATTTATAATTTTAGTAAAGACTTCATCTGTTTGCTGTTGAAGATTGAAAAAATTTTCTTCAATCTTTATTAATTTTGAGGGTGCGAAAATTCTTTTCAACTGAACATTAAAGTAAAATTTAACTAAAATGAATGTCATAACATGAATATGTAATAATTAATATAAATTATTATTATTTTTTTAAAATTTCTCTTTTGTAATTGATAATTCCCAATGCAAAAAACAAAAACACTAAAAATACCATCTGAAAATCAGGGGGTTAACATTTGTGAAGGTAATTAGAACGCGTTAAGTATACTGTGCGTACCTGACATATAAAAATTCTTAAACTTCAAATTTTATTTATTATATCTGAGAAGGAGGAACCATCACATGCGCCCCTGAATGACTTCGCCCCTGCCGGCTTCTAAATTTTGCAGTTTGTACTTTAGCAGCCTGCATTGTAAGTTGTAACTTGTAACTAGTCGGTGGACAAGCGTTGAGAGTTGACACTTAACGAAGAAATACCTGTGCATAGCAATTTGTGATTCCAATTTGTACACAATTTTTCTTCCAATAATGAGTGAAAAAGACAATGTGGCGTGGAGTTTGTTGGAGTGTATTGAAAAGCACGAAGATTGCTTAAAAATAAAGTCCAATCAATTTTGTCTTCAGCCGTTTAATAGCTTGGACGCAAGAAGTTGAGGAATGTGAACATGTTTGGGACATTAATCATTCACGGGCAAAGCAACTTAACTCTGCGATTGAAGAAATGATAGCAGTAGATAATGAGCCTATTTCTTTGGTCGAAAAGCCGGATTTGAAAGGTTAATGTCTAAAACTTCACCACATTATGAAGTTCTATGCCGAAAATACTTTACAAAGACCATTCTACCTGACATTTACAGCAGAGTTAAAGAAGTTGTTAAAGCAATGTTATCTACAGTGAAGTGGATGTCGCTAACGTCTGATGTGTGGACTTGTAAAGAAACGCGGTACAGTTTCATTAGTTAACTGCTCACTGGATAGGCGATAATTTTGAGAGAAAAAGTGCTGCACTAAGTATCAAAGTATTTCCTGGCAGACATACGGGAGAAGCAGTATCCGAAAAATTAACAGAACTATTGCCATTTTGGGATATCGATAAAATCAAAGTACATTTGCTAATGCGAGATAATGGTGGCAACATGAAGAAAGGGTGCAGATTATGTGACATTGCTAGTAAATCCTGTACTATTCATACTCTGCAGTTGGTTATTAAAGGTGCAATTAAATCTGATAAGGGAGTAGGGATATTGTTGAAAAAGTGTAGAAAAATTGCTACTCATATTCACAAATCGTCGCCTTCGAGCAGTGCTTTGACTCAAATTCAAGTAGATTTAAACATACCAATAAAAAAAAGTGAAACAAGACGTTTCTACTAGATGGGATTCTCTTTTTTATTTGTTAAACGCTTTCTGGAATTAGAGAATTATCTGGACTTATTCGCAGAAACGCAAGAAGATAATACAAATTCAAAAGGTTTGGAATGTGCAGAATGGGAACTTTTAGAAGAACTTATTAATCTTCTGAAACCATTTAAGGTAACAAAATCTTTGAGTTCCAATGATTCTTATATATCGGAAGTTATCCCAACAATAAAAGCGTTGAAATTTTTCTTATCGAAGAGAAAAGTTAGTTCCACATTAATTTCATTTAAAGCATCTTTGAAGGCTGATTTGGAAACCCGATTTAAAGACTTGGAAAGTAACTTCAATTTCACAATGGCAACATTTTTGGATCCACATTTCAAAGCTCATCTTTTATCACCAGCTTCCTTAGAAGACATTAAGGATTGTATAAAAATGACAATGGACGGAGGTAATCATGAACAATCTACTGAAACAGGTTCGGAGATAAAAGGTGAAGCCGGTATGAATGAAGAAACGAGAAAAGATATTGCGTCAACAAACGATGAAGATGTAGATATTGAGGATTGTTTTACAGAACTTATGTCGAAAGCAACAAAAAATGCAAAAGTCGCTGTAACGAAGGAAATTCTTGAAGAAGAAATTGACCTCTATCCATCAAGTAGTGTCTACAGCGAAAGACTGTTTTCTGAATCTGGTAATATTTCTGATAACAAACGTAAAAATCTGCTTCCGGAAAATTTGGAGCTGCTCACTTTCCTGCATCACAATTTACCTTTGATAAACTACAATTACTAAAGGTGAGTTGAAGCTTAAGATGTTTAAAATACCTACTTTGATATACATTTATTCCGACCAGTGAAGATAGTTCTTCGGTCCAGAAGTAGAATTTTTTTATCAAATTAAAACCCATATGAGGGGCCATACTTAAATTACGTAACCGAGTATAGGCCTTCTCTAAGTAACAAACTTCTCTGCAACAAACCTGAACGGGGTTGCATGGTACGGCTGCATGCTCTGTGGTGTGAGAAACACCCGGAGCTATCGCACTTTTCGCAGCAACGTCTGCGAAACCATGCTGAACTACTCCGTAAAAGGGGCTATGTAAGCGGAACGCCTACTCTACCACAGCTAGAACAAGCTGGCAACAGAGAAAGAGAGGCGACACTAAGACCAACCGCAGGCAGGCATCCAATAGATGAAGAGCGATGCTTTACGACCCGAAGAAACATCAACACCAAGGTTTCTCTCAAGCCTAAGGATCTGGCTGAAATGGATAACGAGCTTCGTGGACATTTTTCCGGGAAATCCGACCTCTGGGCTATCAATTATTGTGTGTATAATGCAGCGAGAGCTTTGGCCGATGCGAACCGTAAAACAAAACCAACGGCTGATCATAAGACCAAAAGACGAATGCATCAACTTGCCATAAAGATAGGCTGGGTAAGACAGTACGCATCCCGCATTCAGTGTGTGATTGACTACATCACATCTGGCAGGAATTTTACCGCCAAGGTTCAAAAGTTCGCGCGCGAACTCCGGGCCCGTTAACATACACTTAACAAGTCAAAGCTGCTGACCATCAGACAGCATATTGTTGAGAGAATACGGATACTATCTGACGCTAAGAGAAGTCTAGAGTGGAGGGAGAGGTGGGTCAGAGAGAATCAACAGTTTCTCTCTGACTCATCTCGACTCTTCCAAGACCCTCCAGTTACTGTCGAACACCCACCCAAACCAGAGCAGGTCGAAGTATGTTGGAGAGAAGTCTTCGAAGTTCAGCATAGACTAGACGAAGACTCAGAAAATATAAAGAGCTTCATGGAGTTATGTGTTGCCCTCACAACACCTGATAAAGAATGCCCACCCATCACTACCGAGGAGGTGAAAAAAGTATTAAGAGGGATGAAGAACTATTCCGCACCGGGACCAGATTGTATCAAAACCTTCTGGTGGAAGAAGTTTTCTTCAACCCATCAGCATTTGGCCCGTATTTTCACCTCATATTTGAAGTCGGAAGAGCCGATTCCAGAGTGGTTGGTGGAAGGGCGCACAATACTTCTGCCGAAAATAGGCAACTTAGCTGGCCCGAAGAATTACAGGCCAATAACTTGTCTGAACACGCTTTATAAGATATTCACAGCTATCCTAAATGATAGGACTGTTCGGGCAATTGAAACTGTGTGGCAAGAAATGTATGAATAACGAGGCTCAAAGAAAGGCGTAGCCGGATGTCGGGAGAACCTGCTCATCGATAGATGTGTCTGCAAAGATGCAGCATTCTACCAGCGTGACCTATCGATGGCCTGGATTGATTATCGGAAGGCTTTCGATTCGACATCCCATAGACTTATCATCTGTCTTTTGGAAATTCTCATCTGGAAAAAATCGTGTGACAACTAACAAGGTCACCTTTCGGAGAGGTGTCTTTCAGGGCGACACCATGAGCCCACTCCTCTTTTGCCTTACATTATTGCCACAATCTCTAGCACTTCGCCATTCCGACGGGTACTTGTGCGGCAAACCTGCAGATCGAAAGTACAAGGTCACTCATGTATTTTACATGGACGATCTTAAGATCAATGCTAAAAATAGAGAGCAACTGCATCTAGCTCTGGGGATTGTCAAACGATATACTAAGGAAATTGGAATGGAATTTGGGTTAAACAAATGCGTCAAGGTTTATTTGAAGCGAGGAAAACTTAATGGCATCCCTGAAGATCCTGAGCTCGTTAATAGAAGCGCCATACGACACCTTTGCGCTTTAGAGACTTATACATACCTGGGCGTGCCACAGAGCCGCATTCAGGATGTGACATCTATAAAAGATACTCTCCGAAACAGATACAAACGTCTCAGCCCACAGATTTGGTCTTCCGAACTGTCGGCGAGGAACAAAGTATCTGCAACGAACATGCTTGCCGTCCCGGTACTACTCTATTCATTTGGAGTAGTTCCATGGACGAAAAACGAGCTCAGATCTCTTGATATCGGGACAAGAAAGGTTATGCACATGAACAAAAGCATGTATCTTAAGTCTTCCGTTCCCGGACTGTACATCTCACGCCGTCAAGGGGGTCGCGGAATATTGAGTCTTGAATGTCTTCACAACAGGATTATTCTGGGTACAGCACATAGAGTTGCAAATGGAAGAGACCCTCTTCTTAAAATGGTCATGAATCACGAAGAAGTGGGCAAAGGAGCGTTTCTGTACAAAGCAGCGGAAGAGGCTGCTGAAGCACTCGGACTTGACTTCAGTATTAGGGGTGAGCAAAATGCATCAAATCTTATCTATCTCGAGTACTCACTCCTGAAAGCCCGGATTAAGAAAGCAAAAGAGAAAAACTTTCGTGAACAGCTCGATAAGAGGATGCATGGTATCTTCCACAGAAATGTGAAGGATCAGTTAATGTCTTGTGAGCTAACGTTTGCTTTCCTTAAATCGTCCGGATTGAAGTCTGGTACAGAGGGTTTCATTTTTGCATGCCAAGACGGTGTCATTTCCACCTTAACATAAGTTCGCCACATTTTGAGCCAAGACATTCCCGATGATAGCTGCAGGGCGTGCCATGCACACCCCGAGCACTTAGCTCACATACTCTCTGTCACTCCTACGGCATTCACCTTAATATCGCTCCTCTAAATACTCCTAGGGAAATTGAGTCAATTGTCGAGAATGGGAAGTGCCGCATATACTGGAACTTTATATTCTCGGCAATTGTTTCTGTTGCTCACTCGAGGCCTGACATGGTTCTTCTTGACTTCGAGACGCGAACCATGTTCGTTATCGAATTTTCGGCGCCAGCTAATAAAAACATCATAGCCAAGGAGAATGAAAAGAAAGAGAGGTATCGAGACCTTATAAGGGAGTTGCAACGATTGTACCCGGAATATTCTGTTAAACTGATCGTCCTTATCATCGGCGCTCTTGGAGGTGCCAAGCTTTCACTCGCTAATGGCCTAAAAAGCATCCCTGCGTGTCAAAAATATGCTAAAACGCTTGCGGGAAAAATGCAGAAGGCGGTAGTTCTTGAGGCGCTCCGTGTTCTTAGGTAGCACGAGGCTTTTGCTGGATCGTCGTATTGATTCCGTTACAGACTGTAACCACCTATCTCACGGTCGTGAGACGTGGTTGTGGCTGAAATTTTACCGCGATGTCGCTGGGAGCGAATGCAATTTTTCAGATTGGCACCCGCTCCCGGCGAAATCCTGCGGTTGTCCTTATGACAAA
>NC_046657.1:77498188-77504459 GCF_010883055.1 Belonocnema kinseyi | reverse complement strand
TCATAAAATTAATATTCCATGAAACTGATACATAGTTCACTGAAGAACATGACATTTTAAACAGACATTTTTTTACCAAAAAATGAGAATTTTTGAATAAAAAAGGTCAGTCTTAAAGATGTATAAAACTAACTACAGTTTCAGTTGAAAAATTAATTTTTAACCAAAAAACGGCTTTTCCAATAAAAAGTTAAATTTTCAACCTAAAAAGATAAACCCCCCGACTAAAAAGTATCATACTTTATGTTTCAATAAAAAAAAGATGAAATTTATTATTTTTTTAAGTATAAACCAAAATGAAGAATTTTCTACAAATAAAGATTTTAAATTTTAAACAATGCAGTTGAACTTTTAACCAAGTAGTTGAATTTTCAATTTAAGAAACTGAAACTTGAATTAAAAGACATTAATTTTTAAATCAAACAGATACATTTTCAAAAAAAGTAGTTCAATTTTCGGTTACGAAAGATTTCAGTTGACTTTTCACGATCAAAATATGAATTTTTAAACAAATAAATTTCAACCACAAAAATTGAATTTTCAATCGAAAAAGACGAATTTTTATTGACGACTTTTTAACCAAATTGTTGCATTTTTTATTTTAAAAATATTATATTTCTCTTAAAAAAGATAAGTTTTCATTAAAAAAATATATATGCATGTTGAATTTTCAAGGTCAAAATATAAATTTTGTGAAAAATAAACATTTGTACGAAAATAGAGAATTTAAAAAAAATAAAAAACCAGTTTTCAATATGAAAATATAAATTGTAAGCAAAAAGTAAATTTCCTATGAAACAGTTAAATTTTCAATTATACAGTTGCATGTTTTTCCAAGGAAGATAAAATTTCTCTTTAAACAGATGAATTGTTAATATAACAAAAGTTTTAATTTTTCATCCTGAAAAAATTTCAGTTTTTTTTTTACTACAAAATATTAAATCAAAACAAAAATTAAATTTTGTACAAAATATTTAACTTTACAACAGAACAGCAGAATTTTCAATTAAAAACGATTTTTCCACAAAATTGTCGAATTTTCAACCAAAAAGTTGCATTTGTATTTAAGAAAGATAAAAAGTCTTTTAAAACCGATGAATAAAAAAAACACTAACAAAATTGTAAAATTTTTATCAAAATAAGATTTCAGTTCATTCTCCATGATCCAATTAAGAATTGTAAATAATAAGTTAATTTTCTGCTACAGAGTCGAATTTTTAGACAAAAAGCATGACTTTTTAACAAGAATTATAAAGTTTAAACCAAACAGTTGCTGTTTTGTCTAAGAAAAAGAAAAATTTTACTAAGACAAGTGAATTGTGAAATCCAAAAGAAAAATTTCCAAGAAAAGGGTTAAATTTTCATTGAAAAAGATTTTAATTGACTTTTCAAGACAATAATACAAATTATAACCAAAAAGTAAATTTTCTGGAAAATAGTTTAATTTTTAACAAAACAATTGCAGTTTTATCTATGAAAGATGCAACATTTATAATATAAAATTAGATCTTTTAATTTAAAAAAAAAACAAATTTCAGAAGAAATAGTTTTCATCCAAAAAAGATCTCAGTCGACTTGTCAGCAAGAAAATTAGAATTTAAATCAAAGGTTAATGTTCTACGAAAAAAGTTGAATTTTTAACCCAATAAGCTGCATTTTTTTACAAAATAATTTCATTTGCAACCAAAAGGGATAACCTTTTGAAAAAATTCTTAAATTTTTAACCAAATAATAAAATGTATAACTAAAAAGATTTTTAAAGGCCAATCTATTTTCTTACACTAACCTACACCTCGGCATAACTTGAAATGGAAATCGGTTATAACATCAATTTTAAATTTTCACCTTGTTCAAAATTCAGCTGTGAAAATAAAGTGTTTACTTAAAAAATAAATTACTTGCTTCTTTTGAGCAATAAAAATAGCGCTTACAAAGGGACGCAGTTTTAATATTGTACATTATTGTGTTTCTTATATATAAAGACTACAATATATTCCGAACATGTATACAGTGCACAATAGAATTTAAAGAATTATCATTTTTAATTTCAGGTTAATACTTGATGCCGTTGTCAATGTTACTGTAACGTGATATCAGGATTAAACCAATCAACCGCTAATGAAGTTCATAAGATTTTGATAATTTATTCTAAAAAGCTGGACATGCAGCCGATAGCCCTAGCCATTAGCTAATTTACAAACCATATTTCGTTGCGTAAACATTAAAAAAATGTTGTTAGTACAACAAAACTTTCCTACTCTACGCAAAAAAGTAATTATATAGCTAAATTTACATTAATTAAACGCATTCTTTGAATAAAATCAAATTTTATTTCAATGCAAAAGAAGAAATTAAAGAAATAGTTTCCATATCAAATTAAAAAAAAAAAAAAAATTTCCTTGAATACAGTTTTTATAAATATTACATTTGAATTGTAATTGTTGCGTATTTAGGTATCTATTATAGGATAAAATACAAGCACAACATATATAAAGAGAAGTTAAATAGAGATAAATATTTAAACAAAATTATGAAATTAAATTAAATGAAACCTAAGATTCCCGTCCCAATCCTGATATTGCTATTTTCCTAAGGAACTTTATCCAAAGAGAATCAGAAGAAGATTGAGAAACTTAAGAAATCCTTAAACTGAAAACTCGAAGGGAACCGAGAATAATAATGCAATATATATAGATATACTACAAATACATCTTAGGTAAAGAAATTTTGAAAGCTTGGACCCTTGAGCGCATATGTGTTTCCATTGTTATGGCCGGAGGAAGCAGTAGGAAGGACTGCCGGAGTGCTGCCGGAGTTTGCAGGAGAAATTCGGCAAATAGGGGTAGTGAGCTACTGCAACTTCAACGGGCAAAAAAATACCGGCCGAAGTTTGCAGTAGTAGTCTAAGCGCCGAGGCCATTTTTGGCGAGTTATTAGGTAACGATTCTGCCACTATTTTCCTGATTTTTGAGAATATATTTATCACCAAATGTGGCTTCTCCAGGGGTAGTTGCGGGGAGAAGATGTTTAATTACTCATTCGAAGTTGTAGAAAAAAATGAGTACAATTTTCCGTGCAATTGGCAGAACAATAGGCCAGTGCGGAAGGGGGGGGGGGCAGAACGATCTACAGGTGTAAAAGAATATGTCATTTTAAAGTTATTTTCTAAAACCCAAATTTGTTATATAACATTCTACTCATTATTCAAAACATATATTTGAAGAGGCAGAACAAAATCTCGGGGATAACATCCTGGCAGAATATCGGGAATTGCCCGGTTTTGACATTGGTCTTTGTGCGTCGGTTGACGGCCCTGATACTGCGAGCAGAGTGGCGTAAACTATGTCTCTAGTTACGCTACTGATAGTCTTCGGAGCACAAGTGACTACTCTGTTCGCAGTGTCAGGGCCGTTAACCAACGCAGAATGACCAATGTCAAAACCGGCAGTTTGCGATGTTCTGCCAGGATGTTATCCCTGAGATTTTGTTCTGCCTCTTCGAATATATGTTTTGAATAATGAGTAGAATGTTATATAAAAAATTTGGGTATTAGAAAATAACTTTAAAATGACATATTCTTTTACACTTCTGGATCGTTCTGCCCACCCTTCCGCACCGGCCTATTGTTCTGCCAATTGCATGGAACGTTGTCTAATTGTCTCCACATTCAACGCAGAAAGATTCAGCCGTTACCCTATGACTTATTTCAATCATTTTTTTTACAACTTCGAATGAGTAAATCAACACCTTCTTCCCGGGACTACCCCTGGAGAAGTCACATTTCGTGATCAGTATATTCCCAACAAGCAGGAAAATAGTGGCAGAATCGTTACCTAATAACTCGCCAAAAACGGCCTCGACTCTTCGACTATAAGTCCTGCGTGCAGTAGGTACTGCATCGCCGGAGTGTGCAGGAGGCCGGAGGGCAGGAAACAGTAGGTATGCTACTGCTCGTCCCATCTCTAATCTCAAGGCCATATAATATATTAATGGAAAATTATATTCTTGTAAATCATGCAAAAATCCAATTCAATCAATATGTTTAATTAAATATTAATAAATAATGGCTCAATTCCTTCTGTGCGACCATTTTTACACTAAATATACTGGATACTATAATATAACATAACATAATTCCAAACTGTTTTCAATTATACACCTTCAAAGATCTTAATTATAAATATATTTGCCTTTCTAATATCGCTCGCTTCAGGATTATGCAGAAATACTCATATATAATTGTCTTTCGGTAGTAAAAACATGGTATCGATTATCAGACATCTTCAAGATTTTCTCGATCCAATTAAGAATTAAACTGAAAACTCGAAACGTCAGTTGAGAGGCATCCACTTCTATTCTAATTGCATATCCTCCAGTACTGTTTGGTGCATGAAGGATTCGCTTAAAAAATGTCGTCTGAATTTTTCCAATTGTCTTAATGTATCGTAGACTCCATATTTGAGCACCGTACATTAAGGTGAAACGGTAACCTCCTTCGATCAGTTTGTGAAAAATCACTCCCAAACTAATGCATGAATTGTATAGTTTTTTTTCATTCTTAAAAGTTAACCAAAATTTATGGCGGGCTTCTCTTAAACATCCAAATTTTGATAAAAAATTTTTTTGTTTAAATGTTGGATTATCTAATTCCGAAAATTTTTGATGCTGAAATAACGAGAAGCCCGTCATGCGGCAAGCAATAATAAACATGTTACAAGTAAAAAAATATTGATTTGTTAATTTATTTAAACACCGTTTTGCATACACCAAAAAAAAATAATTGAAGCAAAATATCGTAGAACAAATGGTTTTTTAGTTCCTTGATTTGTCGCCAGGGGTGACTGCTGATTTATTATTGTTCCACAGATCGATATTTAAGCATATATAATTACTTTCCTTTATTTATGATGATTGAATTCGTAAAGTCAATTTCAAGGTCTTATTAATTCAACTTTTAATGTATGTTTCGATAATAAAAACGAAAATCAGATTTAAGCCTATCTTCGCAAAAACTGTAATCTCGGTAAGGTGGGGACATTACTTTAGACATTTAGCGAGACGAAACTTCTGCGTACGATCTCCTGTTTGAAAAATAATAACATTATATTATCAAATCGCTACATTTATAAATTGACTGTACAATTCTAAGCTCCTTATAATGGAAAAACATTAGAAATTATAGGAACATAATTTTGCAATGTAATCTCGATCAAATCATCTCTGCGTGAAGAATTATGCACATAAAAGTTCCGTTTGTGCAAAACTACGCTAAGAATAATGATAAAACTACATTTTTGTTAAATGAATATTAAATATAATATCTCTCAAGACAGGTATCTCTTAGACATATTATTTTTTAATTTATATATTTTTTATCAACAAGAAGTAAGCGATTCTCAATCATTTCATCTCTGCGTGAAGAATTTGAGACAAAAATGCTTCGTTTATGCAAAACCACGCTTAGAATAATGATAAAATTTCATTTTTTAAATTGAATATTAAATATTATTATATCTATTAAGGCGGGCTACACAAAAAATAATATTTTTTAATAACAACGTATTTTTGATCAACAAAAAGTGAGTGCTCCTCGATCACATTATCTCGTTGTGAAGGCTTTGGGACAAAAACGTTTTCTTTGTGCAAAACCACGTTGAAAATAATGATGAATTGCATTTTTGTTTATGGAATAATAAATTTTATAATATTCCTCAAGGCGGGCTTCTCTCAGAAATAATTTTTTTTTTAATAAAACATATTTTTTATCTACCAAAAGTAAGTGATTCTCGATCATAATATCTCTGCGTGAAGGCTTTACGACAAAAACGTTTCGTTTGTGCGAAACCACGATTATGATGATGATAAATTTGCAATTTTGTTTATTGAATATAAATATTATAATATTTTTAAGACTGGCTTCTCCCAGAAATAATTTTTTTTTAGCTACATATTTTTTATCAGCAGAAAGGTAAGTGATTCTCGATCATATTATCTTTGCGTAAAGGTTATAGGACAAAAACGTTTCGTTTGTGCAAAACCACTCGTAGAATAATGATAAAATTGCAATTTTGATGCTTGAATATGGAATTTTATAATGTTTCTTAGGGCGTGCTTCTCTCAGAAATAATTTTGCTTAAAAACTAGATATTTTTTATAAACAAAAAGTAAATGATTCTCGATCATATTATCTTTGCGTGAAGGCTTTCGGCTTAATACGTCTCGTTTGTCCAAAACCACGCTTATGATAATGATAAAGTTGCAATTTAGTTTA
>NC_046657.1:77470984-77498088 GCF_010883055.1 Belonocnema kinseyi | reverse complement strand
TTTATTGAATATTAAATAGAATAACATTTTTAAGGCGGGCTTCTCTCAGAAATAATTTTATTTGGAAACCATATATTTTTTATCAACAAAAAGTAAGAGATTATGGATCATATTGTCTCTGCGTGAAGGCTTTCAGAGAGATACGTCTCGTTTGTTGAAAACCACGATTATGATCATGATAAAGTAGCAATTTTGTCTATTGAATATTAAATATTATAATATTTTTGAGGCCGGCTTCTCTCAGAAATATATTTTTTTTAACTATATATTTTTTATCAACAAAAAGTAAGTGATTCTCGATCATATTATCTTTGCGTGAAGGCTTTCGGCTTAATACGTCTCGTTTGTAAAAAATCACGCTTATGATAATGATAAAGTTGAAATTTTATTTATTGAATATTAAATAGTATAATATTTTTAAGGCGGGCTTCTCTCAGAAATGATTTTTTTTTTAAACAACATATTTTTTATCGACAAAAAGTAAGTGATTTTCGATCGTATTATATCTGTGTAGGCTTTGGGTCAAACGTTTCGTTTGAGCAAAACCACACTTAGAACAATGATAAAATTCAACTTTTGTTTATTGAATATTAATTAAATATTATAATATTTTTTATGGCGGTATTTTCACAGAAATAATTTTTTTTTGAAAACTACATATTTTTCATCAACAAAAAGTGAATGAACCTTGATAACATTATCTCGACGTGAAGGCTATGATACAAAAACGTTTCATTTGTGCAAAACCACGCTTAAAATAATGATAAAATTAAATTTTTGTTTATTGTATATTAAATATTATTATATTTTTAAGACAAGCTTCTCTCAGAAATAATTTTGTTTGAAAACTACATTTGTTTTATCAACATAAAGTAAGAGATTCTCGATCATGTCATCTCTGCGTGAAGGCTTTTAAATAAATACGTTACCTTTGTTCAAAACCAGACTTAGAATAATTATACAATTTCATTTTCGTTTATTGAATATTAAATATTTTAATATTTCTTCAGGCGGACCTCTCTTAGAATTAATTTCTTGTTGACAAATACATATTTTATATATACAAAAAGTAAGTGCTTGTCGACAAACTCATCTGTGAGTACTATTGTGTACTGTTATATCCAATATTATCAACTATGGAGGGGACGATAAGAAGATCCTGTTTAAATAATAATTTCTAATAATAGAAAACCTGGTGGCATTCTAGTTACGGAATAGTAATTCTACAAGAAGAATGGGGGCGGGGGTAGCGTAAACTCAGGTAAAAGTAGCATAATATGATTTCTAAGTGGATACGCTTTTGGAATAAACGGAAGAGAGGAATAGATGACGCCCTCTGTCAAGACCGTAGCCTTTGTAACTTTTTGTTGCACTCGTAGATTAGCGGTTATTACCTGCGAACAAACAGGCTAGTCCTCGCAAAAGTCTCAGTGTCGATTGGAATGGATACATTTTCAATTAAAAAAATTATTTTCAACCAATAAAAATTGAATAGAAAGGATACATTCTTTAAACAGAAAAGACGAGTTTTCAACAAAAAAATATAACTTGTTAACCAAAATTTGAATAATTAAATTTTTAGTCAATAAAATTAATGTTCAACCAAAGAGTTGAAATTTCAACAAAAAAAAAAGGAATATTAAATTTTAATAGTTAGATTTTCACTTAAAAAAAAAATATATATATATATTATAACCAAAACAATTTTTTTTTAAATAGTTACATTTTCAAACTAAGTGATCAGTTTTCAACTAAAATGATGAAAGCTTTACGGCCATTCCAAAATAAGAAAACCCAAACTATTAAAATAAAAATGTTAAAAATAGCAATATTTAACAATTCGGATATTTAATATATATTCCATTACTTGTGGAACAGAAAAAATGTTGTCAAAATATTTGTTTCTAGGTTATTTTTCAGCAATGTTTCTTCAGGGCATCAAGTGATCCAAAGTACCTATGATTTTTATGGTATTTTTGTGGACTTGTCTTAACTAGTAAAAGTACTAGATTATTAATGTAAAATATTCAATGAAATATAAAATTATTTGTCTGCTTGTTCATATAGAATACAGAAAAATTGTTTGGTTTACAATTCCTTTTTTTATGGAATTCTAAGATTCGGTATGAGTGGTCCCATCCGTTACCAAAATAATAGAAAAGTGTCTTTTCTTTTCTTTAGTATGTACTAAAAGATAAAAAAATTTGAGATCTAAATTTAGTTTGAGATAATACCTATTATAGTTAATTTAAAAATGTTTATAATACTTGGAGAATATGAGAAAAGTGGTAACGGATGGAACGTAGGAGGTTGATAACGGATGGGACATTGGAGGGTGATAACGGATTGGATATTTGGCATTTCAAAGCCTTTCGTCTGACCATTAACCTAATGACGGTGCTTAAGAGATTCTAAATTTGCATTGTGAATTCTGCAGAAGAGAAGCGAAAGAATTTTGAAATTCAAACCTTTTGTAATTAAAGTGTTTTATAAAAGTCTAAGAACTTGAATGACAGGGATATTCTTAACTAGTATAATTCGGTCAGATTCTACTTACAGGATTCAAGGAACCTCGTGCGTAGTAAATTAAATACACTATTCCTAATAAGTTAATCTATTTTCAAAGGGATTGAAACCTATATAAGAGTACATCTTAAGTTTACGAATGCCATAAATCTGTGAGTGAGCTGATACAAACTATCTAGTTTCTTTTTGAGCTCAGGGAAGTTAAGAAATTATTATTGTTCGTTGTATCTGACCTTATTCCATCCATATTTTGGTAAGTTATAAACACATTTATGATACTGTGATTTATATTAATGTAAGAATTTTATCATATAATTTTCTGACGAAACTATGTCACTGAAACTTAAAATATAATTTGCGGACTTTTTTTACAGATAATGGCGTCAGTTTCTAAAAAAGAGCAGATAGCCAAATCCGCCAAAGATCTTGTTGCGAAAAAATGCTGTAAAAACGACAGTTTTTATGTACCGACTGAAGATACCTTAGAGAATCAAAAATTCATTGATGCGAAGTGGAATAATGTTTTAAAAGTGCAAGTAACACTCAAAGAATGCAAGACTGTCTTAGGCTTAAGCGCATTCCATCATTTCAAAAAATTTGACAATTATCGTATTGTTGTTGGGCAAACTTCGAAGTCCGCTGCATGAACTCACAATTTCGCTTGCGGACCCGAAGTGTATTTTCAGCACCTTACAACACATATACGTTTAAAATACAACGATGTGCACTCCGAAAGTGATTTTGAAGATTAAATAAAAAATAGTGCGATATTAGTATTAATTTTATAGATATAGATGTTGATAAGAATGTACGTAAAATAAACGTTTTAACCCTGAGTTTTTGGCAATAAAATTTATTTTTCCATTGATTTAAAACTTTGATAACTAATTTAAATCCTACTCCTTTCAATTCTTAGTTCATATTGAAGATATATTATCTGTAAAGCCTCCAAACCAATTTCCTGATCGTACATGTCTCATCCGTTAACTAAAAGAAGAATTTTATCCAAAATTCTAATTCACATATTTTCGAACTTGACATATATAAAAAGAAAACGTCAACAGACAAATCCATTACAAAAAAAATTGGTGTTATAACTATTCTCAATTCGCAGAGTTCTGATGGAAAGGAAAAGTAAGTCTGGAAGTGAGTCCCGTAAGAGTCCCATTCGTTACCCTCTTTTTCGTTTTATAACATGAAAATCATCCACTTTAATAGTATTTTAGAATCTGGAAAATTAGAAGTTCATGCATCTTTGTATAGATAGCGTAGCGTAAATAAGATATAGTTGTTTTAAATAAGAATTTTTCAAGTTTTTATGCGTGTAAATGTCCCATCCGTTACTTTGGAATGGCCATTTACTAGAAAAACTGAATTTTTTTCAAGTTTAACTTTCAATTAGAGAAGTCTAGATTTAAACCAAAAAAGTGAATTTTAAAACAAAAAGTTTAATTTTCTACCAAAAACAGACGGGTTTTTGAAATAATACATGAGTTTCCAGCTAAACACTCTCAAACTCAAATAGATTCACTCTATACCAAAAAGTTGAATTTTCATTAAAAAAAAAAACAAATTGTCAATTAAAAAATTGAACAGTTACATTTTCAATACATAAAATTATATTCGATCAAAAAGCTAAATTTTAAATTGAAATAGTGGAATATTCATCGTCTGTAGCGTCGCTGCATGCTCACTGGAAAGGCAAGGGTACCCAGGTAGCCCTGAAGGAAAAGACAAGTGCCCACCCGCAAGCCATTATGTACTGGTTCTAGGTATTGCGTGCGAATTTATGATTACCTCGCCCTAGATATAAACATCTTTAATATTTCTTGTGTATTACACGAGCATTTTCTGAAGATATAAAAAATTCCCAAATACCCTACTTAAACGTATTTTCATTCATAACACTTTTTCCGATATGAATCCGGGGATATCTCTGCTTTTTCGATAGGCCTTTTAGTTTTACTTATAAGAAAGGCACAAGTCTGAAATCCATATGCTGCATGTTTTATCGTGAAGGAAGGAAAATGGAGCGGATGAAAACAATAGATATTTCACCTTCTATTAGTATATGTTTTGCTTATATTTTTGTCAATAAACTTTAAAAACTGGAAAGGTTTTAATAACAATGTAGTTGTTTGAAAATTTGGTTTATTGCAAAAATTTAAAAAAAAACCTAGAGATATGTTAGTAAGGAACCTGTCTGTGTACTTGAAATAACGTTCCTAGAGAAATTGGTGAAAGGAATCCATGAATGTTTTTAGTTTTTCGCTAAGACTATTACTGTATTTTTGCACAAGTTTCAGATGTGTATGCATATCTAACTTATGTGGCTCAAATTTAAAAAATAAGTTTTTATTCTTATTCTATTGCTAATCGTGAAAAGAGATGTTGAGTTTCAATTCAATGTACCTTATAATCTTATACTGATGATTGTGAATAAATTTACAAAATAGTTTGTTTTTTTCTTATGGGAACTATGTATTACACTTCACGGGGCTTGTGCCGCCTCTAGAAATAATATTTTTTAAAAGCATTTCAGGGGGGGGGGGGGGGGGGGTGATGAAAAATGGGCACAAATGTGATCTGAAAAATTCATAAGAAAAGCAATTAGAAAACTCAATTTATACTTTAAAAATTGTTCTACAATCTTTTTAAATACTCTCTTAGAAATTTAGGAAAAATGGTCAACAAATTTTCCAGGAATCTATTGCCAATTTTTTTTTATCTTGGGTCTCAAACTTTTCCGGAATCTTAAAAAATCTACGTTTTGTTTGAAATTTTTAAAAATTGTTTCATGTTTTAAATTATTTTGGAATCTTTTCAAAACTTCTAAATATATCTTATAGTAACTCCAATTTTTTTTAAATTAATGATTGACAATATTTTTAATTAAAAATTAATTTAATTTTTAATACTTTTGTTAAAATTCATGTATTTTGTTAAAAAATCATATTTTTGAGTGAAAAATTAATATCTTCGATTGCAAATTCAACTGTTTGGTTATACAGTTTTTTGTTAAAAAATACATTTTTGTGGTTGAAGACACATTATTTTAGTAAGCAATGCATTTCTTTTAGTTGAAAGTTTGGTTGAGAAATCGTTTTTATTTATTTTAAAATAAATTTTTGAAATATAACTGTTCCATTTTTGCTTGATAATTAATATTTTTGTTTTCTTGAAGATTCAATTATTTTAGTAGGGAATTGATGTTTTTGTGTTAAAAATTAAACCATTTTGTTGAAAATTCATACCTTTGGATTGAAAACTATAAACTGGCTTGCAGGAAATTCGTCATTTTGGATTGAAAATGAAACATTTAGACTGAGATTTTTTTCTTTATTCACTGAAAAATCTTTGTTGGTTAAAAATTCAACTCTTTTTAGGTTAATCCCTCTTTTTGGTTTTAAAATTAGTCTGTTTTGGTTGATGCTTAAGTTAGTAATAAGATTCAATTTTCTTTTTTTATTCTTGTTTAAAAATGTTTAAAGTTAGATTTGAAAACCCAAACTTTTGAGATTGACTCCATGAATATCCTTCATATGCTGATTTTTATGTTCTAAAATAGTATTTTCAATTAACTTTTATAAAAAAATTTGTTTAAGCGGTAAAAAAATTTATGGTTGTTAATGAGTTTCTAATTAAGCCAGGAATGACATTTTTCATACTTTTGTACTGGGAGTGAACAATTATTAAAGGCCATGTGACGAATAGGTCACGTGACCAGAATCCTATCTAACGACCACTTTTTTAATTTCCCAACTTATTTTCACACGAATCTCCACATCGAGTTGAAAATTTGGGATAATAAATGAGAAGCACTAAGAAAGGTGGGCCTGGTCCTAAATTTTAATAATTATGAAAAAAGCAAAAAAAATTATTTACAACAAAACACTTTTGTCATGATGATACAAATGTAGGACCAGACTCACCATTCTTAGTGCCTCTTGTTTAGTATCGCAAATTTTCAACTCGATCTGGGGATTCGGGTTAAAATAAGTTCATGATGTTAGTTAATAAGTTCTCAAATGTGGCCTAGATTCAGGAGTTTCCTAAATTAAGTCAACTATTGGACCAATAAATGAAATCTACATCAGTATTTTGAGTAGAATATACTGAAAAATTTTCCATAAAATTTCACATAAACTTGAACACATATACTTTAATTTTCAACTTTTAAATCAAATAATATATCGTTGGAATCGCTATAATTGTCAGATTCCGTATATTATATTTATAAATTGCCAAGGGCTAAACTGAAAAAATATAATATTCCGCATTTTAGTCCTCATTAGGTACAAAGGACACGTCTCTGAAGCTAGCACCGCCTTTTTTGAAAACTGAAATCAAAACTATCTTATAATTAAGGGCTCATTTAGAGCTGGCGATCCCTGAAGGCCCAATCTTACAGTACTTTTAGTTTTTTTTCAAACGATGCGCGCTCTGGTTTCACGCGTGAAGCCGGCACCGCTACACCTATAACTCCGAAACAATGCTGTAATCAATTCCGGAAGCATACCAAAATTAAGGGCTCATTTAGGGCTGGAAAGAACCCTGGGTCCCAAATTATGGGCTCTGAAAATTTTTATAAAAAACTTGTTGCGCGCTGACTTCACATGAAGCTAGCACCGCCACCCCTGTAACTTCGAAACTACTTATTCAATCTAATCAGATTTGTGATGCAAGGAATGGCTCATTTAGGGCTGGAAATCTCCACTAGCTCGATCTCACAGACCTTTCAGTCTTTTTTTAAACAATGCCTGCTCTGGTTTCATATATGAAGCTGGCACCGCCACACTTAAAATTCAAAAACCAGAGTTGCAATTAATTCCAAAATTATACAAAAATTAAAGGCTCATTAGGGACTGAAAAGAATACTAGGTTCCAAATTTTGAGGTATTACATTTTTTTTATAAAATGCATTACACGCTGACTGCACGTGAAGCTGGCGACGCCATAACTTTAGCTTAAAAAACTTGATTTAATCCAATGGTTATAGCCTTTTTCGGAATGTAAGGGCACCGAAAAGGTGAGAAAGTATCTTATTATCAAACTAAACTTTCCATTTCTAAGAATATAGTCCCAATACGCTCTACCTAAATTTTCTTTATGGTGTATGTGATCCTTACAGAAAAATTCAACTTTGGTCACAATACGTACATTCTGATTTTAGATTTAAAAATCCCTATTTTTTTATTTTAACAACATTTTTTTCTTAATTTGAGTATTAGTTATTTAGTCCCTTATTTATTGGCCTGCACTCTAAAGTATTAAGTCATAGAAACGTGCGAAAACTCGAACAATGAACAATTAAACTTTAGCTACCTGTGACTGTATACCTTCAACACTGCACCCAGCGGCGTTTGGCAGGCCCATCTAGACTCGAATAGATGGGCAGGTATATTTGAGATCTTACGATTAGGATCCGCATTATCTATTGTCGCTCATAATATACTATTTTTTTAATACAGCTAAATATGCTTTATTGTTGAGTTCGGAGCTCACAAAACACCAATTTATAGTTCAAAACTAATAAATAATTTGTTAGTAACAATTATTGTATTCTTATAAATCATAGTAAGCGACCTTTTAAATATTTTTTATATGTATTATGCAGATTTTGTTTTTAATAAATTTTTGAATGAAATTCAAAAAGTAAAACATAATATTAATTATATTTTTTGTTATTAAAAAGTATCGTTTGAAAAAACTCGTAGAAATACGAATTTGACAAAGTATGAATTTGTCCTTAAAATTTTATTATAATAATTAGGGGTATGCGGAAATCTCAAAACTGCTAATCTAGCCCAGCCTCCTGCATCGAAGTTAGTTCACTAGTACAATCAAGTGAAGCGTTGAGGCCAGATGGCCCTGGGAGTCTTTCCAGCCTATATTTGTATGGCAAGCATTATAAAGATTAGTGAAAAATTAATTTGATTAATATTTTTCGCAATCTCATTCAGTTTTATGTATGAAAAATTAAAGTGTGAACATTTTTTAAGTTTGACTACTTTAAAAGCTTGCATAAAAATAACAAAAATGGGTGGAATGCGGTGTGTTACTCCTGCATGTAAATATCAGGTTATGATAGCTCCTCCAAAAAATTTAATTTCTTTTATGTGCCAGAAGGTAAAGAAAATGGTAGAGCCTGACAAAAAGCCATTTTAAGAGAAAATTTTGTTGTAAAACCCGAATGCGGCATGCGCGAAGCACTTTTTTTCCACAAGATATTTTGTGGAAGCAAAACACGATTTCAGAGGATGGAGTCGCTGTTCTGAAAGTTGCAATAATTGATTGTTGTTTAATTTAATAGTCTTAATATTAGTGTTGTTTATATAGTAATTGACAATTAATGTTTTAATATTTTTGTTTGAATTGTTTGTGAGGTATAAAATAATATGTTTACATATAGTTATCTTCATTTCAAACAAAAAAATTACGCAGAAATATAAAAATTGCAATAAGTACAGTGTGCATATTTGAATGAAAAATATGAAACATTTCATCTTTATCTAAAACGATATTTTGACTTTTAAACATTCTTTCGTTGAATTGTAAACAAAAATAATAAAAACTATATATTTTAATAAAAATTATAGAATATTTCATCTTAGACTGAAACTATATTTTTATCTTCTAAAATTATTTTGTAGAAATATTCCAAATTAAATAAAGACTAAGTATTTTATTAACAGGGTGGCGGTTTTAATCCAAGAAAAATATTCCTGGTAATTTCCCGGTTTTTTATCGGTTAAAAAACGTTCTTCACGACCAATAAAATATACATGTAAAAAACTGAAGGTATTAACACTTTTCAATTTAACATTTTTTAATAAAATGCAGATAAACTACAAAATTTAGCATTTTTAACTTTTAGAAATTAATGAGTTCAAAAATTCAGAAAAAATGTAATTCACGTTATCATTTTCAATGCTCTAAATTAAAAATCAACTAATTTTACATTTTTTATATTATATTATTTTAACCAATTTTAAGGTAGAAACGTTAAAAATTAAAAATTTAAATTAAAAAAAAGAATACTTCTTAAATTATAAGCTAAATTGTTTTCATTTTCATTACAAAATTTTAGAGATTCAAAGCTTTATATGTAAAACAATTCAGTTTCAAATTTTTTACTTTTAAATATTTGGTGAAATATTTCTAACTATTCAATAATTGTTCTTTTTCTCAATTAAACAAATTTTAAATTGAATAGATTAAAATTGAATATTTTAGACTGAAACAATGTATGATAAAAAATGCATTATTATGAAGTTATTTATTAATTGAAAATAATTGATAAATTTTAAATGAGAAGTTTACATTTTTTAAATGGCTAAGACTTTTGAATTGAAAACGTTTAATTTTTAACGTCAAAGTTTGGAAGGTCCTAAATTTTGAACGGAGTTCGAATCAATTTTTTTAAAAGTAAATTATTGTTCCCTTTTAATACTTAAAGCACAGATTTATTAAAAAATTATTTAAGGCCATGTGATGAGTATAACAGCTGATCAAGTCAGCCCTAAGATCAATTTTTTTTCACCCACATTGAAAAATAAAAGTTTAAATAACGGGGACATTTTTTTCGGGAAAGTTAATAAACATTAAAGGATCGTTTGTGGCCTTGCAAAGAGTTGGAGGCAGAAAAAATTAATATATGCAAATAATGATTATCGACAGATACTTTCAGGTTTTACAGCAGAAGTTTGACATTTAACTTTCTCTGACGGTAATCATGCAATTTGTTTTACCCACAGACACCTAAAAGATCGAAGTTGTCTACTCGCTGCACTAGTGCTGCTCTGACACAGCTGATACTAGACTGATACGTATGTGAGACATATGTGAGGCATATGTTCCTTGTATTTTTTAAATTATTAAACCAAGAGAACGTCCTATAAAAAAAATGTCAAAAGTAAATTTTTATACCTACTTTGGATACTATTCTCATATTAAGCTTATTTTGTTGCTGGAAATATTTTTGCCTCTTGCATCGCTTTTTCCAAAAACTAAATTTTTAATTTTTAAGGTCCTTTTATAAGAATCGTGTATAAGACATTTGTCGATCTTTTTAGGTGAAATAAATACTCTACATTAATTTTAAGCGTACCTTCAGTCATTTTTCCAAATATTTTATCACATTTTCTGTAACGGTCTTTTTTATGAATAAAAAAACGCCAACACTTCGGTAGAGTAATGCTGAAAAGTTGCAGATTTTTATGAAATTTTCAACTTTTTCTCGGCTTTTCAATCCGAATAAGGAACTAATTAATTACACAATGAATGAAATTAACAGTGCATATTATGGATTTTTCGTCTTTGGAGTAAATTTTTGAGTTAAAATTACTTGCTCTAATTAACAAAATGATACTTGATCATATGAATTTGTCACTTGATATGTTTTTACTATTTTAGAATAATTTTAGAAAATTTTAGAAAAAATACAGTATCAACTATTGTATACCATTTTTATACATGATTGAAATAAGACTTCCAACTGTCTTCTTTTCGGATCATCAGAGACATGTTTTTCTCGGGAGCAGTTCGTACCTTCAAAAAGTTCTTTTAACATTGAAACTGAATCTACTTTCTTATGAAAAATTTGATATTCCAAAAGTTGAAAATTTCTCTTCACAATGAGTTATACAATATTAAAATTTAATTTTTTTTAATATTGCAATCTTCTTTGTTTACTTTGCAAATAATTTCCAATAATAGTTATTAAAGTTGTTATCAATAATTTAGAAAACAGTTTAAATTCATAACATTTGTTTTTAACGATATATTCTTCACAAAGACACTTTCTATAGTCTACAATTTTATCAATGTTTATTTATTTTAAAACCCCTATTCTTCCTAATATGAAGTTTAACAAAGATTTAAATTATTTGTAACAATAGATATTTTTTATGACATAATTAATTTTTATAAATGCCTTAGAAAGAAACAAAATTAATTATTTCCTATAGCTTTAAAAAGAAATATTAATATTTATGAATTAGTTTAATTAATCGTTAATATCAATTTTCAATAATCATTATAAATGTGAATAGAAAGAAAATTCAATTGCAATATACTATTTCCAAAGTTTCACATTTTTACACATGTCAATTCAAAAAATTTAATGTTAACTTTGTAGAAATATTATTGGTACTCTATGAAAAGTGTATTTGTATTTAATCATCAAAATTATTTCATCCCTTTTGTTAGTACTTTTAAATTTATTGGATGTTTAATGTGTTACAATGTATTACATTCTCATCAGAGAAGGTATTAGATTTGTGTAAAATTTAACCGCCCCCCCCCCCATTTTTTAAAAAGGTCCAAGTTTTGAGACCCACTGAATCCGAAAAACAGGCTCTGACGAATGTGTATGTCAGTCTTTATGTGTGTCTGTGGGCACGAGAACTTTTGAAAAGATTAATCTATTGAATCTATTGGCCTTTGATACGCTCTTTCAGTGTCCTAAGCTAAGTGCTAAGTTCGTTAGGCAGCCCTTTTGGACTCAAAATTCTAAAAGTGAGCACGTTTTGAAAATTTTTGAGACCAAATTACACATACAGATTTAACTTTAATTTAGTTCGATTGGGCAACATGAATGTATATAATAAAACCCATGCAGAAATCGCCATATATTTTCCCGATTACCGATCTGGCCCTGATCGCTGCAATATCTTCAGGCCCTGATCGGTGTAACATCTCCGGGTGCAGCTTTAGACAATTTCCATGATGTGAACGAGAGTAAGTAAATTGTTAAATCCTATTAAATATTTACCTTGAATCGAAAGCTAGCCTCAAGATTGAAATTCATTTGATAATTTATTGTAAATTGTGTATTTTAAAATATTTTAAATTTAAATTAGAGTTATACAAATAAAATATTTATATCAAATTCAGCCCATGTTATTGATTGTATATTGAAAATTATATAGATAGTGATGCACATGATGAAGAGGAAATTGAAATTCAACCCGAAATGCAAGTTCTAGAAATCTCAGAAGATCGAAACATTGATGAAATCGAGAATGGTGATGAACAGATGGATCTTGAGGATTTAAATTCTACACATAAGGATTTAGGTGCGAGTCAGGTTCCAAATGTCATCGTAGATTTAAGAGAAAGTTTCTTATAAGCTCTTATCGCACAATTAAATGTCTTTATTTTATTATTACTGGTGAAAGCGCATTTTTTGCCAGTGACGAAGCAAAATATTATTAAAAGGAGCAAATATCATTATACACTAGGGTGGTCCAAAAATGCATGGCAAATTTTTTTTGCATGCTAGAAGGCAACGATCCCCCTCATTTTATTCAAAATCCGAAAAAGAAATTCCGTAATTGTTTATTTTTTTATTTTAACAGGTGCCGGTTTTGACTTAAAGTTTCCCATGTAAAATGCATTGGGAAAAATCACATTTTTGAGTTTTTAAAATAATTTTTTAAGGTTTGAAAAAATGTGACGGGAAAGTATGGGGGCCTTTAGAGAGCTATCCAACGAAGAATTTTATCTATCAGACATATCAGTTTGACACCCCTAACACACCGCCACGAGTACCTGAAAACTACCCTCAAAACCAAAAATGTCCATTTTTAATGAAATCCACCTTTTGAACACTGTATTCTCGTAATTTTTTACTTGAAATTTTTATTTTTTGTTCTAGTGTTTGTATTTTTTTTATCATTCATTCATTAATATTCAATTATTTAAACAAATGAAATTTGTTTAAATAATTTTGTTCTCGAAAATCCGTTTCCCCCCTAAAAAATATTACTTTTAGCCTAGTAGAATATTTATTAACATCGGTTAATTAATGTTTTATTATTTAAACAAATGGGATTACATGTTTTTTCGAAACTTCGTTTTTTTTAAATTATTACTATTAATCTAGTGGAATATTTATTAACATTAGTTCATTAATTTTCAATTGTTTAAATAAATAGAATTTCTGTAAATAATTTTTGTATTAAAAATTACTAATATTTCTTCAGTGGAATATTTATCAACATTGTTTTATTAATTTTTTTTTTAATATTCAATAAAAATTATTACTTTAATATTACTGATCAATTAATTATTATTAGATTAATTACTGATTAGATATTAATCATTTTTAGGGAAAAAACGAATTAGAAGAAATTATTTAAACAAATTACATTTGTTTAAACAATGAAAAATTAATGAACCAATGTAATTAAATATTCCACTATACTAACAGTAATAATTTTAAGGTAAAAAATATTTAAACAAATTCAATTTGTTTAAATAATTGAAAATTAATTAACCAATGATAATAAATACTCCATTAGACCAATATTAATAATTTTAAGTAAAAAAGACCAGAATACAGTGCTCAAAATGTCGATTTCATGAAGAATTGGCATTTTTTGTGTTAAGGGTAGTTTTGATGTACTTGTAAGGGTGTGTTAGGGGTGTCAAATCCATATAAGTATTTTTTATACAGATTGATTAAGGGGTTGAAACGAGACTGTAACCTTAAAATTTGATTTACTCATTTTATTAGTACTTCTTTCAGAAATAGAAATTTGTCTGTACAGCGAATTTTTTTTAGTTAAAATCCCTTTTCTTCAAAATTAGAAATTCTAAATCTAATGTCAAAATGCAATCTTCATTTTACGGGAAAAATTATACATTTTTTCGCTCGATATACATGTTTCCATCTGAAAAGTGAATTGCACTTTAGAGCGAATTAATATCTAATTATAAAGTAATCATAAAGTAACACGAAGAAACTGAATTTTGAGATTAGAACTTCGACCGGACAATCTTAATTAATAATTGACACTGAACCCATAAGCTGATGGCGGTACCGTATGGTAGCACGCGTTTTATCCCATTTAAATTAGTTCCATTGGGTAAGTTTTAATTATTTATTTGAACTATTAGTTATTTCGTTAATTATTTAAATGAGGCAATTAGCTAGTTAGTTTAAGTTAATTGAAGCAATATAGTTGCACATCGAAAAGTAATTGAAAATCCGCGGAAAAAAATTGTTGACTGGAAATGATATTAATTTTATATAGACTAATATTTTATAATAAATTATTTTAGAGGTTGCTTCTAGAAAGTACACTGTAACTACAGAAGAAGCTTTGATGCACTTTAGCGCAATAATTGAAAATTCCAAGGACTGAGGTGGACATCGTAAAGAGCGAAGTGAAAAAGAATAAAAAATAGATTGAGTTTTTATCTGTATTTGTTATATTTGCCAGCTGCATACAAATTTAGTTCAGTTTATTCATTTTCCATGTTATGCAAATATTATTATAAACAAAATTATAAAAAAGGATAAATTTTCAAAATGGCTATTAACGGGAAATTGGTTGGGGCTAGGTCGGTTACTGATCAGGCGGCCAGATCGGGTGCCAGATCTGGCTCTCTAGGCCCGGTCTGGGCCATAGGAAAATTTTTACACAGAAAGTTTATTTATTTCTGAAATACCTTTATTTCAATTATGTAATTTTTGTAAGTTTGAGGAATAAGTATCTGAGTTTAAATTTCCAAAATATATTTAAAATTTTCTAAAATTGGTTGAAAATGTTATTTATAATTCTAATTTTTATAAAAATATAAAGTCGAAATTGTTTTTATGTATCAATGGAAATAATTGTTCGTTGATTTTTATGTTGTAAACTGATTAATTAAGTATCAACTGATTAATTTTTTCCACAATACAAACTTCACTAAAACTTCACTTTGATCCGTGGTTCTGAATCCTTAGGTAGCACCTGGCCACGGGTCGAATTTGTCTGTCCTTAAATGTACCCAAAAATCCTTACTTTTTTTACATTTTTCAGTCTACTTTTTCTATTTTTTTATTGCGCTAGAATTTTTTTTTGCTGAGTTGATCTAGAAGGCAGATATACCCGAGATATTGAAACTGGACATTGCAAATAGTTCTACTACAATAATTTTCTTAAATTAATCTGTAAATAATAATGTGAGCACCTGACCGGAAATCAGAAGTTTTGCGGTTCGATTCCCAATGGAGCGAAGAAGAAGTAGGATCTTTTTTTCAAGAAATAATTTTACTTTTAATTTACAATAATTTTATTCTAGATTCTCAACAATACCGGATTCTTCAATTTAAAACCTAATAGTCAGCTTCAAAATGAAAATCGTTTTGAAATTAGATAAGTTGAAGTTAAAACGTTCCAGTTGTACATATTCGAATTAGAAGACTTTGAAAATGGACAATCTGCAATTGAGAAACAAATGTGGAAAACAGTACTGATTGTTCTAATGAATTTGTACTTATTATTGAATTAATCTAATTCCTATGAAATGAAACGCTCATGTTGAGAAAGCAAAACATTGAACATACAACTCAATGGGTTACGCTCTAGGTCTTCTGAAATACTAAAGAATGAGAGTTGATACAAAACGCAGTGTGGCCAAGCACTACGATTCTAAAAGTTTGACGAAAGTAAAATCTTTAAAAAGAATGACTGAAATACATAAGGGAACTACGTGTTATGCATAATCATATTTTTTTTACAGATTTTTCATAGTTTTTCATTAAACAAAGTTTACATACAATGTGCCAATTATAAAACACAATAAGTCTAATAAACGTCCTTTATTATAAAGGAATTTGAAATAAATTATAAAAAATTATGATTTTTATCAAAAACAAGTTCGAAAATTTTGACTAAATTATTTACAATAATCGTAATGTAAGAGGCGATCATTGTATATGTACAAAAATGTAATACATGCATTTTCAACTTATTGAGAAGATGGACACAACAAAAAAGACAAACCTATCAATCATATCCAATTAATAATTTTTTAAATAATTTTTTTTTTTTAAGACAAACCTTAGGCTTATTGCCTATATTTGAAATATAATACATTGGAATTGTGATACATTATGATACATTATATATACATATATACATGATACACCATACTATTGTGCTTCTTATTCATACTTGATAGCATTTTTTGGAATATTTCTGCCCCTGCCTTAGTTTTACTTGAACACAAAAAAATGTCTTTAAATTTAAGCGAAATCGGTTAATATGCAGAGGTCGCACAACGACCACGAAGTTTCCCATTGATTTTATTTCAGAGTAAGTTATTTTTTGTAAATAAAATATTTTAACGCGATAATATTTTTGGGTACACTTAACAACAGACAAGATTAGAGCATCATTTCTTATACAAGGAGCAATAGGGAAATTTTGAAAAAATTCATGAGTATGAGAAAAACTGTTGTGAACCAATTTCAGTTGAAAAATTTGAATATGCAGCAAAATGCATAAGTTTTTAACCAAATGGATAAGTTTTCAAATTAATACTAATTGTTTTAATTTTCTACAAAACAGTTAAATCTTTTTAAAAAAGTAAATTTTGAACTACAGTATGTTAATTTTTTCAACAAAATAGTTCAATAAAATAAAAATAAAATAATTTGTTACTCTAGAAAGCACACAAATTTCAGGTAAGCTCTGGGGATTTTTTCTTCAAACTTGTTTGCAATGTTATAAAACGTCTACAATAAGTTCTGATGTTCATTTAGGATATCTTGCACCATTTCCGAGAAAAAATACGAAAATTCAATTAATATAAAGAAAATTTTTTTCCTGACCACAGAACTGGTTTAGCTCGCATAAAATTTTAGAGAATATCTTTTTTATATAAACAAAAATTTGTAACAAATGTTTTTTTTTTTATAAAAAAAAGTTGGGGGTTTTCCCCTCTCACGTAAACTCATATATTTCTAGTCCTTCAGCAATTTAAATTCGAAAATGTCTTAATTCATCCTTTCTACTGCTATGTGATAGTTTAATGTCTTTATGCAAATTGAGATTCACATTAACAAGTATAACTCAAAGAACAAAGAAACGACAAGTGTATCCTGATTTTGAAACTTTGCACAGAAAAGCGCAATTTATAATATGGTTAATGACAGATTTGCACTGTTAAAAGAATTGGCTGTTCTGCCGCTACTGTAATTTCGAAAAAGTTACTTTATTCACTTATGATATCTTGTTCCATATTCAAGAAAAATAAGAACATTCAATATTTCTTAGAAACAATAAATTGTATTAACAAATAATCAACAACAGGGAATAATCGACTTTAAAGTATATTTCTGATCTGAAATTGCTTATTTCATTCTTAGGATGATCAGTGATTATACAAATTTAAGAGAAAATATTATTTCTTAATTATATATCAAGGAATTCTATGAACAAGTGCACATCGCCGATATTTATGGGCGGGAGAAAATCGTTTTTCTTTCTTTCTAGTCTAGATTTAATTACGTCAGCAATGGTGTTTTCTCAAAAAAATTTACCAACTACAAATATTTGTTTCTTTTATAAACAAATGCACATTTTAGACGTTCTTAAGCAAAAAGGAATCTTTTTTCTTCTGAGCTTCTTGAAATTATATTGACAATGACGTTTTCTGAAAAAGTGTTTCTATGCTCTAATATTTGTTTATCCCATAAACAAATTGATATATAAGGCTTTTTCAAGCAAAATGAAAACGTATTTTTATCTGACCTTGCTGAAATAATATTACTAATGATTTTTTCGAAAGAAATTTTGTTATACATTAATTTTTGTTTATTGTATAAACAAATTTACATATAAGGCGTTCTTAAGCGGAAAGAAATTCTTTTTTCTTCTGAACTTGCTTAAATTATATTGAAAATGATGTTTTATAAAAAAAATTTGCTATCTATTAATATTTGTTTATTTTATAAACCAATGATTATATAAAAAAAGAAATATTTTAAGCATTTTAACAGAAAAAACTTGTATGTTTTGTATTATTTTATAAATATAAATTTTATCAACTCTACTGTTCGCCAAGAATTCATGTAAAAAACATGAACTTGAAGAGCTCAGGATAATAATGCACTATGATTCGTGAGAGGTAAGTTCACACACGATAAGAAGCACCCTAATTCTTTTACTTATTATAATGTCTACAATCTGCATTTGTTGATAAATTTGATGTATTCTGTTGTTCGACAAAAGTTTATGCAAAAAATATTGTTGCCATAATTTCTACGAGACTTCGAGAAAGAAAATGGTTTTTTTTTTGTTTATAGATGCCAACAATATCTAGTTTTGATATAATTTGTTTATAAAATTTGAATATCCCTCACTTTCAATTATTTGTCAATACGATTTCTTTATGAAAATTAAATTTACAAGTTGACAGTTTGTTTCCCTATTTATTACTCAGTAAATTGATTTTAGTTCACGGGAAGTATTAGAAAAATGTTGTCTGGGAAATAGAAAATGAAATTCAAGAATCTAAATGTCATTCTGTACCTCGCTTTTTCATTTCATCTCACTGTGCGATGTGGCCACTATTAATTATAGGGCAATTATACCGGGGGGTTTTCAATTATGTACCTATTATTTATACTCTAATATTGTATGATCTAGCTATTAGAAATGTGTTCTGCATCCCTCAAGTGCTCCGCCCTCCATCCTGTTCACAATTGATTATAGCACCTGCAAGAGTATATATGGTACACTTGCTAATAATCCGTTTTAAGTGCTTAAACTGGTGACCCATAATTGATTAAACAGATTGTCTGACAGAGTTAAAAAAATAAATTTACGTAATCCAATCCTTGTTTACACCGACTATTAGGGACAGGGAAACTAAGATGCAAGTCGAAAATATATCTCACTAGGTCTACAAATTCATTGTACAATTTCGCAAAACACTGCCGGGGAAACCTCACATCCAGCCCGATAAATTTGAAACTTAAAAGTTTGAAGACATTCAGAACACATGCTCTGACACCACACAAGATGTCACTAAAATAATTGCCGAAATTATAAATCAAAGAAAAGTACAGAACCGTGACAAGAGATATACTTTTTAAGCAAAAGTAAATTACATTTTTTTAACATTAAGATTAAAAGAAAAATCATCATTAACTTTTTGTCCAGTTACTAGGTATAGAATTTACATGTACGAAGTTCTCCATGGTATCCATGCTATCTGCACCACGCCTTTCTTGAAGAAAGTCCTTCATATTCATTTTCAACTGCATACGATCGTGCATCATAATTATGGTATCAAGTTTAATTTATTCGCCAACTTCAAATTCGTATTATAGGTAAGTGCTATAAATAACTAATTGAAAAAACCCTCTAACTGAAATCAACGTAAACATTGGTCACTCGACACACAGTCAGACAAAATAATGCCTGTTGGCAAATTATTCATATCCAGAAGCAGTTTTAAACATAATTTGAACGCGAAGAAGATTAATATTCTACCACAAAAGACGAAGTTTCAACCAAATTTCCAAAATGTAAAGAATGCAATGAAAATATAGAAAAAGTATTATTTTTTATTAATTGTGAAAATACCATTTTGTCTGTTGATTAAAAATAAAGATAGTTAATTGTACTCGTGACAAATATAAAATAAAATGCTGTTGTATGCGTCTGTTTTAATTTAATAAAATGTTACATTATAGGTTTTTAATTTTTTTCAGTATCACCATAAACGTCAATATCTGAACTTTTGACTTCATTGAAAAGTTTTGTAACTCTTTTTTGTAAAACTCTTATAAACAAGTCCGGAACTCCTATCAGAACTTTTAAAACTCTCAAAAATTTTAAATTTTAGTTCTTCGAATTTCGACTTGATGGAAAATTTTTTTAACACTTTTTTTAGAGCTCTCATGAAGAAGTCCACAAATCCTATCAGAACTCTCCCTAAAGGTTCATTTTAGTTTTTTTTTTTAAAGGGATTTTGCAGTCTCTCACTCTGATGATTTTCTTTTTATAGAAAAAATTCATTAGGATAAATTGTTTGACTTCCTGAGTATCATGAATAGCCGTATATAGAATTTTTAAATCTCAAAAATTATAGTTTAGAAAATTTTCAATATAAGAAAATAGAAATATTTAGATAAACTAGAAGATAGAAGTGTGTTTATGAAGGGTTTCAGACATTTTCCTTCTAACTAAAGCTGACATTAAATTGCAATGAATAGAGAAAATCTCAAAATACGGACTAAAAGATTATTAATAAATAATTTTTTAATAACAATTGTATCCAAAAATGCCACCGGTTCTGATTTTCATAAAATCCGGGCTAGACTAGCAGTTTTGAGATTTCCGCAAACTCCTAATTATTATAATAAAATTTTAAGGACAAATCCATACTTTGTCAAATTCCTATTTCTGCGATTTTTTTTAAATGATATTTTTTAATAACAAAAAATATATAATTAATATTATGTTTTACTCTTTGAATTTCATTTAAAAAGTTATTAAAAACAAAATCTGCATAATACATATGAAAAATATTTATGAAGTCGCTCAGTATGATTTATAAGAATACAATAATTGTTACTAACAAATTATTTATTAGTTTTGAACTATAAATTGGTGCTTTGTGAATTCCGAATTCAACAATAAAGCGTATTTAGCTGTACTAAAAAAAATAGTACATTATGAGCGACACTGGATAATGTGGAGCCTAATCGTAAGATCTCAAATATACCTGCCCATCTATTCGAATTCTAAATGGGCTTGCTAAAGGCCGCTGGGTGCAGTGATGAAGATATACAGTCACAGGTAGCTAAAGCTTAATTGTTCATTGTCCGAGTTTCTGCACGTTTCGATGACTTAGTCACTTTAGAGTGCAGGCCAATAAAAAAAAGACCAAATAACCAATACTCAAATTAAGAAAAAATTTTGGTTAAAATAAAAAAAAAAAGCAATTGTAAATGTAAAATCAGAATATACGTATTGTAACCAAAGTTGCATTTTTCTGTAAGGATCACATACACCATAAAGAAAACTGTTTAATTTTTCAATTAGCGATTTGAAAATAGCATTATCAGCATCTACAAATTTTTCCGATTCCAATGATATATTACTTACCTAGAAAAGTTAAAAATTTTAAGGAGTTTATAATCAAGAAACATCAGACTGACAGTCAATTTAATACTAAATACTTCTCAAATTTTCAACCTTTATAGACAAATTACATGTCTTTGGAATCGGAACAATACGTAGATGCCAAATATATTACTTTTAAGTCACTGATCGCAAAATTACGAATTTTTTAATCTCACATTTTTCCCCATTTTATAACAAAGGACCCCTGAGGAAAGGGGTGGTCTGGCCAAGCTCGCAGATACTGCCCTGAAAGTAGGTCGTAGGACAGCCAGGGCAGAGTACCCTGCCCTGGGCAAGAGCGTGCCGACCACTGATATAAATGAATCCTTGGTTTGCTAAAATATTGTTTTATTCAATCCGGGTAGTAATCAACTTTTATTAATTACCCTTAGTTGGCCCGCGAAAGTTGTTCAGACTAAAGTCAGGGAATTTTGAAACTAAAGAATAGGGTTACCCTGATATAATGTTTTTGTTAGTGATTTATTTATCTTAATTTTCGTCAGTTGTTTCCTCCTGACGAGTATAGTTTTAGTTGAGAATTTTATTATTACGTTGCAAAATCAACAATTTTATTAAGAAGTCATCCTTTGTGTTTGAAATATCCACTATTACATTATTCGTTAAAATTATTTGTTTATAAAATTATTATTTTATTAATGCCATGTGACGAGAGGCTCACGTGACCAAACCTGGTCCTCAATTTTTCTTTCCCAACTTACGTTTAAACGATATAAGATATCGCTCTAAAAGTTTGGGAAATGAAGGAGGAGGCAATGAAGTCCATGTGTCTGCTTTGTTCCGATGGAAATTTTGAAAAAATAAAATTTCGAAGAAAATACAAGTGGAGGTTAGATCGGTACTTTTCTTTCCTAACTTACTTCCACACGAAATGAGATATTGTGTTAAAAATTTGGCACATTAAAAAGAAGGTATGTAGGATGTGTCTCTTGTCCTAAATAATTAGGATTGTGAAAAAGTTTGTTTTTTAAATTACTATTTTGGAGAAAACCCTGCAAGCAATTTTTAATGTTGTTAATGGGCTAGTTATGAGGCTTATATTTATCAAAGTGGGACAAAACAACAAAAATCGCTCACGAATATTATGCACAAATAATGCAAAAACTTATGTTTGCACTTGAAAGGCAAATAAACAAATTTGGTCTGACATACGTATCAGCTATGTCAAAGCACCACTATCGCAGCGAGTAGACAACTTCGAAATTCTACGGGTCTGTGGGTAATACAGATTGCATGATTACCGACAGAGAAAGTTAGAAATCAAACTTCCGTTGTAAAGTCTAAATGCATCCGTCGATAATCATTCTTTTCATAAATAAACTTTTTTCTTCCCCAAACTCTTTGCAAGGCCACAGACGATCCTTTAATATTTATTAACATTTCCCGAAAAAAATTTCCGCGATATTTAAACTTTTATTTTTCAATATGGGTGAAAAAATATTGACCTTAGGGCTGACTTGATAAGATGTTATACTTGTTACATGGCCTTAATTAAAAATTTAACTAATCGATTTTTGGGTAAAAATTGATTTTTTACAATAAAAATTCAACTACTGAAGTAGAAGTTGAACCACTTTGTTAAAAAAAATTATTTCACGGCTCAAATCTATGGTTCAAAATTTAAATATTTTGTGGAAAATTCGTTTTTTTTTTATTTTAATTTAACTTCTACCTGAAAATGTTAGTTTTCCATTTTTTGTTGACAATTAATCTGTTTTAGTTAGGACTTCGTCTTTGCTAGGTAAAAAGCTAATTTTTTGGATCGAAATTTCTTCTTTATTGGTTAAAAATGCAACTGTTTCGTTAGAGATTAACTCGTTTGTAAAAGTTCATCAAATTGGATGACATTTTTTTTCTTTCTGGACTGAAAAATGTTTACTTGTTGACAATTCGTCTTTTTGGTACGAAAATCAAATTTCTGAGTTAAAACTTGAACCACTTTATTAAAATCTTTGTTCGGTTGAAGATTCATTATTGCTATTGAAAAATTCTTCTCTTTGGTTCGAAATTAACTTATTATGTTGAAGGTTTGTCTTTTCGGTAAAAAATTAATATATCAGGGTTGAAAATTCAACTGCTTTTTGGAAAATTCCTCTTGCAGGTTGGAAATTTATGTTTTTTTGATCAAAATTTGACCTGCTTTGTTAAAAATTCATTTTTTTGCTTGCAGATTAATCACTTTAGTTAAAAAATCACCTTTGCTTCAAAATTCAACTATTTTGTTGAAGTATTTATTTACTGAAAAATGATCTTTTTTAGTTGAAAATATAACTATTAATTTGTAAGTGTATTTATAAAGTTAATCATTTAAAAAGAGATTATTATACACGGAATTCAACTCATTTTAATTATATTAACAGCAACAAATTATTGGATAATAAAAATGGCATTATATTCTCTAAAGTTAAAGGAATATGAAACTTTAAAATATTTTCGATTTTAGCTTTGTGATTTTTCACAGTGTTGAAATAAACAATTATCGAAAATTATTTAATTATTTATACTACAATTTGTATTGTCCCTATTTCCCTGCAGCTGAGCAAGAAAGCTGAGTAACACTAACTGAAACCAAACGCGAGGGTGTAATAAAAATGGTTCGAGATTTTCTATCTCTTTCGTCGCTAAGTTTCTCCCTCTAACACGTCACAAATTTTACCAATGGAATATTACCGATTTTCGGGTATGATTTTTTAAGCCTATATTTCCGATTTTTTTATAGATGTCGCTGCAGTCATTTAGGTGCTCAGTGAAACCTACCGTTTTCCCTTCAGACGCTAGTTGCAAGGCTTTGGAAAAGTCAAACAATAGTATTCCAGGAGTCAAGTTTCAAACTATGAATCAGAGAAATCGTAGAGTTTAAAGTTATATTAGATTTCCTTACAGCCGCATTCATTGTATTTACAAAAATCACAGATTGACTGAAGGGTGTGCCTAGATAAGTATAATTCTTAACAATTTCCACTTTGGATCCAGTGTATATAAAAGGTGGATGTTTTTTGTTATGACCATCTTCCTCCATTCCTGAAGATTACAATTTTCGTCTTATCTAAATTGACTTCCAAATCATTTATCTTACAATATTCAAATAATCCTTCAAGAAGCCTTCCCATTTCCACAAGGGAGTCAGCAAGGATAGTTTGAATGTTTACCGCTTGGGACATAGCTGTATTCCCCTTAACTGCTACATTAACCTTGGGGTAGAAATCCATTATTATTCTGGAGAATTTCGATCCATATCCTTTTGACAGGATTTTTTCCCATAAAATTTTATGATTTAAAGAGGGAAAAACTCCTTTAAAATCAGCAAATAATACATAAACTGTTCCTCTTTCTAATCTCAGGCGATTTTGAATTAATGATTTAAGAGTAAACACATGGTCCATACAGCCCCGACGCGTACTGAATCCTGCCTCCCACTCAGGTAAAAGATGAAACTTTTTGGCCTAATCTATTAGTCTCTTTGAAAGAATTTGTGTAAAAATGTTGGTGACACAGTTGACTAAAGCAATGGGGCCGTATCTCCTTTTTTATGCAACATTTTAACATAAGTTTGCGACCAAAATTTTGGAACTTTTTCTTCATCTATTATTTTGTTAAATAAACAATTTGGATACAGTGTGAGATTTCCGGTTCAATTAAAACAGAATTCGTAAGCAATGCCATCCGGCCCAGGAGCCTTATCACACTTAAAATTCTTTAAACTTGAAATAGTTTCATCCAAAGTAATATGCGAGTCAAGATAGGGATTTCTTGATTCATTAATCGATAATATGTAGGTATTAGGATCGCAGGCAGAATAAATATATCGGAGGTATATTTCTCACGTGTCTAGATCTATACAATCCTCAATTGATAATTTGGGTTCAAAACTATTAACTGCCTGCCAAATTTTTTAGAATCCTTAGCCATCGCAAGACAGTCTAACAAAGATTTTTTTAGACATTTTTTAATATTAGCTTTAACTTTCTTTTGCTGTTTTTACAATTCTCATCAAACCATGGCTTATCTTATTATCTGAAACGTAAATATTTTTTATATTATCGTTTTTGAGTTCATTTATTTTGAGCATTCGACATGGTTCGATATTGGGACTACATGGATTTTGTTGGCTGGTATTTATACTTCAAAATGAAGCCAGAATGACGTGAGCATACGTGCGGCTTTTTTTAACCAAATTAATTTCTATATAAAATAACAGGTTTTTATGTTTATTTCAAAATAAGAACATGCTACATTAGGTTTGATATCTGAAGTTGGTCAAAACAATTGAGAAACTGGTGGAACTTCTTTTATTTCCATGAATGAAATGTCACGTATGATCTTTGGTCTGAAGAAGTTATTTTCATTACCTGTAAGTAATATTTAGAATATCTGAAAGAATTATTTCATACTAACCATAGTGTTACAGTGAAAAATAACTAATAAATATAAATAAAATGGAGTTCGCTCCCACAAGAAAAGATTTGCTTTTATTTTTGTATGAAATAAGAAATCGATCAACGTCATTTGAGGTTAAAAAAATTAGTTACAAGATTATGTGATTGAAAATATAAAAATAGAGAAACATACTAAAGAAGTAAAAGATTAGGTTTGACAAGTAATTAGAAATTTATGCAAAGAAATTTCAATTAAATTAAATAAGTTCCAAAGGCATTGGGTTAAGGTTATGACTCAAAATGAATCTTGCTTCAAGGAGAAAGTTTAATTTCCTTGTACTGAAGTTCATCTTCAAATTGAAGATTCCGTCCCTCAACGTGCTAGTACTAAGAGAGGTGGGCCACTTAAATCTTATAATGATTCTCCCACTTGTTCAAAAACACGAAAAATATCAGAATTAAAAAAAAAGTGGTTCTGAATTAGAAATAGCTCCATACATCAATCTTTGTTGGGAGGGTGATAGGAAAGCTGGAAATCTGGTAAGGCAAGTAGCCCTTCGTTCCTCTGAGAATGTTAATGGATTTCGAAAATGTAAACAGACTTTTACACCTTATATTGAAAACGAGGCATTGGCAATGATTGTAACGGATAAGTTAATCAAGCATCAATATTGCGATATCAGATCTGGGGCAAAGGCAAGAGGTGTCGACTTATGTCCGCCTTATCATAAAATAAGAGAAGCTTAAAGCAGATGTTACCCTGAAAATATTATAGTCACTGAACAAAGAGACGATATTCCATTGCAATCACTTCTTAATCAACTAACAAACCCAGTCAAAATCAGTGAACCTGTCTTGCACTCGCTACCTTCCGCATGTCCTTCGAATTTGACTTTGATCATGAAGTGGGGTTTTGATGGTATTTCGGGCCATTCAGCTTATAAACAGCGATCTCTGGAAGATTTTGATGATCAAAACCTTTTCATTACTTCACTTGTTCCCTTAGAGCTGTATACGCGAGAACCTAATTCATCTGAAAAAATAATCGTGTGGAAAAATTATTGTCCAGGGTCCTCTAGAAGTTGTGTATCAATAAGAATTCAATTCATTAAAGAAACTACTGTAGTACGAGGGTAGTTCAATAAGTCCTTAGAATGACTAACATATGGCGCGCGAATCGCTCCAAATCATCTGTTTTCAGTCATCACCACTCCCGGCTAGATATATGGTGCAGTCACAGTCCACATCTTCTGAGTTTACGTGTTTT
>NC_046657.1:77455545-77470884 GCF_010883055.1 Belonocnema kinseyi | reverse complement strand
AGCTTCAAGGAGATTATGTTGAAAAATAAAAAAAAATTTACCCAAAAAAAATTGTTTTTATACTTCATTCTAAGGACTTATTGAACTACCCTCGTATATAAATCTGAAAGAGATCAGATGAAGAGTCAAATAGACAATCTTTCGCCCAGCTTCATTAAACATGATGAATTAGGTGACATTTCGATTTCTCATACTCTGATGTTGACCATGTTAGATGGTAAAGTCTGCAATGCCATTACAGAAACGTCTTCTTCAGAAAGATGTTACGTTTGCGGGGCAACACCAACTATGACGATCAACATTGACGAAGCTGTCAGAAGAGAAAGTGATCCCTCTACATTTCAGTTTGCCGTCTCCCCTTTGCACAACTGGATTACGTGTTTTGAATGTTTGCTGCACATCTCCTACCGCTTGGAATTCCAAAAGTGGCAACCTCGAAGTACTCCTGAAAAGGCTAGTCATAAAGAGAGGAAAAAAGCTATTCAAGCAGCTTTCAAGAGTAAGATGAGTCTACTGATTGATATTCTCAAGGCCGGAGGTAGCGGGACAACAAAAAACGGAAATACAGCTCGCAGATTTTTTAGCGATCCTAAAACTTCATCTGAGATTACTGGAATCGACATACGTTTGATAGAAGAATTTGCTACGATTTTACAAACGCCGTCTTCTGGATTCAAAAGCAACAGCAAAGAATATGGGATAAAAGCTCTTATTGCAGCAAGACTCTTCATAGAACTATGTGGTTGGTATTGTATGCCAGCTTCTGTACACAAAATTCTGATTTATGGTGCACCGATCACAGAAAATGCTTTATTGTCGATTGGTCAACTCTCAGAGGAAGCACAAGAATCATATAATAAAGTTCTGAAAAACAGCAAGGAGGAAAACAATACAAGAAAACTTTCAAGAAAACATACTAGAATCGATATTTTACATGCACTGCTTACTACGTATGATCCTGTAATCATATCAATAACACCAATTCCTCGAAAGTAATCAAAACCCTTTCCGAAAGAAGTTATTACTCTTTTAAAATTGCCACAAGTACGAGCAAATAATTCTTCACCAAGTGTTGATAGTTCTTCAGAAGATCAAAGCGATTCCCGCAAAGATTAAATATCTTTATTAGTGAGAGGCGACGGGGCTCACTTCAATAAAGCACCCCGAAAACTGTCAGGTCATCCAATCTTTTGAATTGCGTAATTTGGACAGCAGATTTAAATTCAGCGATTTGAAAAACCTCCCGGTACAAATTTTAAAGAATATTCGCTAAATTTTCAAATTATTGGTTGCCATATATGCAGGTTCAGGGGCCTCAAAACCCCCCGGGTAACAATTTTTTAGTAATATTGGCAAGAATTACACAATCTTTATCGCCATACTGGTTCCGCGATTTTGAATTTCGTAATTTTGACACTGTATTCGGCTTCAGAGACCTCAAAAACATCCAAGCAACCATTTTTTTGTACTATTGGCAAAAATTCCACAATTTTGTGATCGCCATATTGGATCTGCCATTTTGAACTTCGTAATTTTGACACTGGATTCAGTCTCAGGGATCTCAAAAACCCCCATGGAAGGTATAGTTTTTCATTTGAGCCGAACTGTGATTTTTGTCCTGCAAATGTGTGGTTCCGGCTCACTGTGCATCAGATTGGTATCCATCGCCACTATTTGTTGCAAGTAACTTTTCTATTCATGATAAATCATAATAATCGTAATCCAAAAGAAGGCAATTTCCCTTGATAAGAGACGAATTTCCAAATCGCTCGATTTTAAGTTAATATTCTCTTAGTTTCTTACGTGTCTCTCTGTTCCCGAGTAATATCATTTGACAAGGACGCCTTCAGAGACCGCAGATTTTTTCGCATTTTGACAAGTTTTGTCTTTACACTTCGAGTTGGTAAGCGTAATTAAAATTGGTATGGAACACTGATTCTTTCCAATTCTAATGACCTTTTCAATACAATAATTTTGTATGTCAATATTAGCTTTCTCTAAAATAGTATTAACTGAATCAAAGAGATGGTTCTTGTTGGTCGGATTATCCTTCACGTTATAGAGTACAATGTTCCTGGCTCTCTCTTTATTTTCTGTAAACCCAATTTTTTTCCAAAATGCTCAATTTATTTTCCAAAAGGACATTCTTTTCTTCTAGGATAATACATTCCTGTTTATAAATCTGGAGTTCCTTCAAAATGTTTTCATCCGAGTTTTTTAAGGACTTAGTATCTTCGATTACCAAGCTAACTTTCACATTTGCTGATTTAACTTCTTCTTGTACAGATAACAATAAATTGTTCAGCTCTTCATTGGTCGTCATATTTTCTGACTTAATTTCACTTTCACTTTAATTCGTAATACACACGTTTGTATGCACAACCACAAACAAACTTTAGGGAGCGGACCCCAAACACGTCCGACCGACATTAAGACTCGTTGCTACAACAGTACATTTTGTATCGAGGACGAAAAAAAAGCAAAATAGTCATCCGCCCTTGATACACACCATACTTTTTGTCTTACCCCTTTTGAAACCAATCATGTGAAGCATATAGAGGATGTTTGATTCTCTTGACAATTTTAGATTATAAGTGAAAGGAAGAAATAACCCTATTTAACAGGAGGGAGACTGTGGGATCCAGCGATGCAAGTTACAAACGCTACGGTTACATGCATTTGCCACTCTCGAAACCAATCGAAGCTCATGTTCACCCGGTGCAGCGTTTGTGTAGCTGGCGTAAAGTTTTATATAACTGACGTCAAGTTTCATGTGGCGGCCGTAAAGTTTCATGTCAGCCCAGCGGCGAAGTACGCATGTGTGAACGTCACTAGGCTAGAAGCGGCCACATTACGCCTGCTTCACATGCATACAATGGCGCATTCTCAAGGGGGGTAGAGCAACTAATTTTTTTCTAAAAAATATATTGCTGCCTCATTTAAAATGAACCGAAATTGATTTAGGGTTTATATTTTCTACTTTATAAACCGCTTTTCACAATTAGGTTATGTCAATGTGTCGATCCTAAAATCCGATTCATTTATTATCTGCCTTATGCATCGATTCAATCAAATACGGCATAATCTCAACTGATGAGTCAATTCTGATTTTTTTTTATTTGATCACATGTTGACTCGGTTTATAAAATTCAGTTAATGAGTCAATGAGTCGATTCGATCACAGTTTGAGTCGGTTCAAAAAATTCGACTTATGACTAATGTGCGCATCACTAAATATTACAGAATTGATTTTATGAAAGTTATATAATTTAAGGAGCAGTAATATATATTACGAATCAACCTAACTTTAAATTATATTCAATGATCTAGTCAGGAGAGCCTCTCAAGTTTCAGACCAAATTCCCGACATTTTACCCTAGTAATAATTTGTCCGAATAATTTAAATGTTCCAATGCACGCTTTAAAAGGGAACCATTTATTATTTAAAGTATTAAAAAAAGAAGTTAAGAATGAAAAATTAATGCAAGAAACAATTTTAAATTTAAATCGTTCAAAATTCATAATTAAATTTGCGATGAAGCAATTTAAAACTCAAACGTTCAATATTGGATATTGTACTATTTTAGACAATTTTTATTTCAAATTAGAAAGATTTTAATGAATTATTTAAAATTGTACAGCATGAAGCTCTTTTTATTCACAAATTTCCAATAAATTTTGAATGTAATGAATTTATTGTCCTTCAAGTATTAAAAATATAATTTCCAAGTTCAGTGCCCACCCTACTTTTAGATATTTAAAATATTTTACCGATTATGTTGGAACTTTCACTGTTTTCGTGTGCATCAGCCTCCGAATATTTTTGATGGAAATATCTGTAGAGCGTATTGAAAAGTAGTCGGCTATCATTGCCAAGCCGAAGAAGCTGATGCACTAGCGGCGGAATTTCGTTTGGATCGCTTTTTGGCAATACATGGCATAAAGCTCTCATCACCGTCTCAAGATCGTTTTTCTCCAATGACATCTCTCTGTTTTAAAATAAAAAAAAGAAATTGAATTAGAGATAATAAAATTTAGATATACAATACGATAATTATTAGAGTATAAATCTGATAAAATGCCACGATCAAAAAAGTCTTCGCATTTTCGGAAATGGTATTGTGCATGATAAATAATAAAATATTTACCGGAACATTTTTGCGAGCGATGTAGAAATTTTCGGGTCCCAATTACTATCAATTATCGATTTTACGATAAGGGATTTGTACTCCGTGCCGGAGACTTCAGAACCTTTGTACCCTATAAATTTATCTTCCTTCATGGTTTCTAATAAGAGCGGAAGGATATCTTTCCAACTAAAAATAATCAAATTCAATACGTGAGGTTTGCAGTTAAAGTAATCAATTTTGACTCCTCAGTTTATTCCAAGAGTGTCCAGGAGTGCATAAGAGATTATATGAAGTTGGCAGCAACCGTCCCCAATTTATTAAGGCATCTGACTTTTCTTCAACCTACCGAATAGCGATCGCCTCATTATTTCACAAAAGAGGAGAAACGATAGACATAAGCAAAGTTGGGGAAAAGTGTTGCTAACTTCACATCATGTAATATTATATTCATGTATTGATATATTGATATAATACACTGAATACAAATGTTAATGGTATAATCCTGTGACGATTAGACCTCGTCGATTGCGTAAGGTCCAATCAGACCTTGAGAAATTTCGAAATTTATTAACTAAAACATGGCGCCGACTACTCTTCTCTCACAACCCCATTGATATATTCTTCGAACAGTCACAAGCCACCCTATTACTTTATGTTTCCAGTCTATTGTTATTGTATATGGGTTACTCCATATCAAATTTACAACTGAAAAATTTATTACAGCGAACATTTTTTCTCGCATTCTTTAGAGTAAAATAATCTACACGTATTTTTTTGATTCATTATCAATTTTTTATTTTCATCCTATGATTTCTTAAACTTTTGAAGTGTATAAAATGAAATTATTTTTATTCAATAATAACTCGAAAGCTATTCGTTTTGAGAAAAAATCCTCGTCGCCATTAAAGTTCATATTTCCAGGGTGGTCGTTTCGATTAAAGATGAAAAATTCCCATCATTAGCCGGTTCGGAAAAATTGTACACGATCCATGAAATAAAAAAATTCGAACTTAGCAGCTAAAAAATTTTCCATTTCAATTAATAAAAACTGAGCTGCTAATCAAAGCACTCAAAGTGGAACTTTTGATGTTTAAACTTTTAAAATTCAAGTTTAAAAGTTTTTTAATTTAAAAATTTGGTATTAAAATGCTCAATAATTTACACGTATAATATGAAAGCTGCTAACACTTTTCAACGGAACAATATTTAATTAAATGCAGTTAAACTGCCAAATAAAAAATAAAAATTTTTTCTAAATTGTAGAGTTCAAAGATTCAGATTCAGTTCCCAAAATATAAATCCTCCTTATCATTTTCAATGCTCTAAAGTGAAGAATCAATCAATGAATTGAAAAAAGGTCAAAATTGTATTATTTTAAGCAATTTGAAGCTAGGAAGATTAAAAATTAAATCATTACATTTTTTTATAAATTGAAGGGGCCATTCTAGTAACTATTCCTGAAAAAAGCGCTATCTTCGTGAATTTTGTATGGGATTATTGATAAAGATATTGATGTGGGATTTGTTAGGTCAATATAGACACTCTTGAAGTAGATTAAAAAAAATAGTGAAAATCCAAATTTTATAATGAATTTTATAGGGAACATCGCCATTTTCAGACTTAACCTGAAATGCTTTGATTTTTCTATTTCAGATGGCGCAGTTCAGAGATTTTTTCAACAAGCCGGGACCTACCTAATTTTCAAAACGTTGCGTTTCACTGACGTTTTTGTGTATAAAAAGTGTATACAATGAATGAAAAATTTGGTTTATAGTATTTCAAAAATGCATTTAGAAAGTTTAACAAATCCTACACCAATCTATTAATCAATAATATCATGAAAAATTCACAGATAGCGTTTTTTCGGGGGTAGTTACTAGAATGACCCCTAAAACCTCATTTTAAATATTGTCTTAAAATTGATTCGTTTTGAATATTTGATTTATAATTACTGATTTTAAATAAACAGTTAGATATTTCTGAATAGTAAGTAATTGTTCTTTTTCTTAATTAAAAATTTTCAAATTGAATAGTTTCAAGATGGAATATTTTAGACATAAACAAAATTCGAAATTTAACCAAACCTTTAATTATAAATACATTAGTTTGGAGTTATTTTAAAATTAAAAAAAGTTTGTAAAGTTTCAATCGGACGTTTACATTCGTTTAACTAATAACACTTTCTAATTGAAACAGTTTAAGTTTTAGTTATAAAATCTGGAAATTATATCTAAAACTGTGAACTGATTCCCAATCACCTTGTAAAATCAATTATTATTCATTATTAACCCTGACAAAACAATTTCATTTAAAAAATAATTTATTTATTTATATTCACAGTTGATCAACTAAAAATGTTTTTAGTCCAAAATTTACAATTGCAAATGCTTCTAACTTTTAATTCTTTAAGTTTTTATAATACTTTGTAAAATTCTTTAAATTAGAATGTACGCTTAGAAATTAAAATCTGATATAGAACATTTTTAAAGTGAAAGATTTTCGAATTACGCATTCTAAACTAAATGATATTAAAATTGAAAAAATATAACCATCTAACATATTATTTAAAAAGCGGTTGAAATTATAGTCGGACACATTCTTTTTTCCTAAAAATTTGTAAAATTCCCGCTCAAAAAATAAATTCACCGTCATTTTACGTTTTTTCCCGGTCTCATAAAATTTCCGATAATTTCCCGGCCACCCTGATTTCGTATAAGCTTAATGAAAAAATGTAAATAATGCATCGTTTTTGTTGTATCACGCATGTTTTTGGAAACTGTTATAAACAAAAGGAATTTTTTTAAGTCGGATCGCTTTTTTCTGTCTGCAATTATTTATAATTGTATTGCGAATATTGTGAGCAAATTTCACAGTGGGTCATGTAGTAGTTCGCGAGATATTTAAATTATTAGAAGCTAATGGCGAAACTCACTAAGTAACCTCGCTCGGCGCAGCGCGCGCCAATATTTGAGCTCGGTTTTTTCCGTGTTCTGAAATTCATAATGCCAGGGCAGTGTTTTGCTTTTCTTGTCTTGCGCGGTCATGAACTTATACTAATTTAAATATCTCGTGAACTATTGCATGGCCAACTCTGAAATTTGCAAACCATCCTATCAATATAATTGTAAATTGCAGACCGGAGAAAATAACATCGTAAATATGCTAGAAATTGTACGTTCTGAAAACGAAATTTCTTCTCGGGGATGCGCCACGATCGTCCCATTGTCTTGAAACATGGGCTTCATGATTTCAATAGCAAGCACAAAATCGTGTTTGAAATCCTCATCGAAATCCGCACTTTCGTTAATTTTAAAATCGCATTCCATACTCGTGGAAGGTTCTGCTCCCATCTCCAATTTTTCACTGGACATCGCTTCAAACGCAGTGAATATAACGAAAGTTTCATAAAGACTGACTTAACTGACAATGAGTGGCGTAGAAATAGAATTCCAGAGAAAGAAAAAAGGTTCACTGTCACTGTTGTTAACAAAAAAATAAAGAAAAAAAACGGAGCCAAAAAGAATCGTACCCAGAACCTCGAGTGTACCAGTCTGACGCCTTGTCCGCTACGCCGTTGCTGCTGTTACACACGAACTCCGCGAGCGGCGGTAGTCGCTTGTAGAGCAAGCGCACCTCATTTTTCTAAGTCTTGAATAAAAATCACACATTTTGCCAGTGAAATCCGTGCGGGTCATTACGCGGCGCCCCCTTGTTAGGGATATGAAGAACTTTTCCGCTGCAGGACCAGATGGTATTAAGAACTTCGGGTGGAAGAAGCTTCTACACATTAACATCTGGCCCGCATATCCCCTGTATTGAAAGTCGGAAACGACCATTCCCCAGAGGCTGGTGTTAAGCCGGAGTATACTCTTACAAAAAAAAAAAAACTTGTCAAACCCAAAGATTTACACGCAAATAACTTGTTTGAACACAATGTGTAAGATATTTACAGATGTCATAAACAATAGGATTGCTCGAAGAATTGAGCATCTGTGGAAAGAGATGTACGAACAACGTGGCTCAAAAAAAGGTGTAGCAGGCTGCCGAGAGAACCTCCTAATTGATAGGTCTATCTGTAAAGACTCAGAAGCCCATCAACGTGCCCTGTCAATGCTCTGGATTGACTACCAAAAAGCTTTTGATTCAACCTCTCAGAGACTAATCATCTGTCTGAAAGCTTGAAGGTTCAGCTACTTGACAAGAAAATGCACGGAAGTTTTCCCAGAAATATAGAAAAACAGTCCTTGTCAAAGGAACCAACTTTTGCTTGTCTCAGATCATCAGGGATTAAACCAGGTATAAAGGGTTTCATTTTCGCATGCCAAGATAGTGCCATTTTCACCTTAGTATACCATGAGCGCATTTTATGTCAAGAAGTTTGCAGCCATAGGTACAGTGCCACGACTCAGCCTTTCCGAACGCTCTGAAGGGGATAAAGTCCAAAAAGAGAAGTGCCCAATTTCCTCGCACTTCGATTTTTGGATAGCAGTCTCCGTTGCACACTCGAGGCCAAACATCGCTCTCCTAGACTTCGAGAAACAAATTATACTTGGGATCGCATGCTGGGCTCCAGCCGACTACAATATCACTGCCAAGGAGAAGGAAAACGATGTAAGGTGCGAAGAACTTAAAAGGGAGCTGCAGCAACTGTACCCAAAATATTCGGTTAAAGTAATTGTCCTTGTGATCGGTGCTCTCGGAGCACCGGCTCGGAGCATGTTAGTCCAAATGTGTCGAAGCAGTAGCTTGTATATATTTGATTTGGAGAGCCTCAATCACTGCTGTTATATCCTGAATGCGACACTTAGGCACGAATATTTATAGGTAGGGCTCTCCAGCGTCAATGCGTCTAATAGCATTGATAGCCGTGAGGATAATCAGGGGATGCTAAAACATCCTTTAAAATAACTTCAGCAACTTTCTCTGCTAGGATATGTTTCCTTAATTTATTGTACAGCGATATCTAGCCCCAAAAGTATAATAAAAAAATCTCCCGTGATATTGGTTATTCTTAACAAGGATGTCCAGCGATTCTTAGGAACAAAATTCAAGGTATTTTCCACGTCAAGAATCAAATGATGAAATAACCGTTTGTTACAGATGTAAGAAATGAGCTATTTCATTTTTTATTGGCCAACCACTTTTGAAGAAAATAGAACCAAAGATAAACAAATTCATAATTTCTTCGATCACAAGTCGTCTTGGAAATCTTTGCGAACTTTTTTACATCTTTGCGAATTCGCTTAAACCTCCGGAAGGACTTAAAATTTTTGTGAAATCTGGAAATTTCTGTAAAATCTTTTAAATTCTTGAAATATTTGAAATTTTTGTGAAATGTTTTGATCTTTTTAAATTTTTATTAAATCTTTGACATCTTTTTTATTACTTTGAAATCATTCAAATATTTCTCATCTGTGTAAAATCTTGTAAAACCTTAGAAATCTGGTTTACCATAAATTTTCAAAAATCTTCGAAATCTTTGTAAAATCATTGAAATCTGGTATACACACCTTTTTCAAATCTTTAAAATCTTTGCAACATTTATGAAATGTTCGAAATCTTGAAGAAATTCTAGTGAAATCTTTGTCAAATCATTTGAAATATTTGTGAAATTTTTCTTAAACCTTATTTATTCTTTGAAATTACTGACTGTTTTGTGAATGAAGTTTTTGATGAATATTGCGACTTTTTGACTTTTGTAAAATACGTTTATATTGTTTTTCACCAAAATTTTAATCATAAATTCAGAATTCAAATCTATTTACAGGTCATGGAACTCACACATTAAGAAAGTCACACGAAAGCTATCGGTCTTAAAACTGCATTAAGATCTCCTAGTTATTAGGTTCTCTCTCTATATTTATTAATAAATTAAAAATGTTTGTAATGTTCAGAATCCTTTTAAATATTTTAGTATCTTTGAAATACTTTGAAACTTTTTGATATCTTCAGTAAAGTTTTTTAATCTGGTGTACACTCAAAACTGAGTAGTCAAGCCCTTGAAAAATTTGTTATATGGCCATGACTGATTCTAATTTTAAAACTGAATTCCACGTATTCAAGATTTTCAAATTCGGCGGTGTGCCATTCACTGCGCAAGGGAGTGGGGCATTAGCCTGCTATCGCAGCAAAAAGATTAACAAATGCGAACGATGGCCGAAGCTACGCTTGCGCTGTCGGTTGTCAAATGGACTCAGTTTATTCTAAGTCAAATTACAAATGGGGCTAGGACGCCCAGGCGACGAAACAAACATCATGGATGTTTGCTAAATATTATTCATAGTAATAAGTATTATTTATAACTATGAATATTGTATAATTTATCAGGCATCAAGGGGATGTTAAAGCAAACCTTAAATTTAAATCAACTACCTTTACTTCTACGGTATGTTTTACATATTTGAATTAAAGTGATGTCTGACCACAATAGTTCAATAAAAAAATCCCCATGGTTTTTTTTTAAAGGAAATTTCAATTTCCTTCCTAGAATCGTTAGGGGTTCTTAAAGACACCATTAAAGTACAATTCAATACTTTTCCTGATGGGGAACGCATCCTGAAATGATTTTAAAGGGATTTTTGTATTTTAATAGTTCAATGAAAAATCTCTTGTGCTCTTGGTTCTTTTTAAATGTTGGTTTCCGTCCTTGCATCTTTAAGGGGTGTTAAAATGACCAGCAGACATCCTACATTAATAAAATTGTGAACCTGTCTTTTATTTCGTTGAGTCTGATCTACAGAATATGAGGCAAACATATACAAATTATAAGTTTGTCAATCGCCTGAGTAAAAACTGACAAAAAAAACTCAAGTTTGTGATAAAAAAAACCCAAAAAACCCCTAGTATGCAGCCTTAATTTTACAAAAATTTGACTTGTTTCAATAAAAAAGCTTGAATTTTATAATTTGACCTCAAACTTGTAATCGGAAGCTTAAAAACCCCCGTAGTGCTGAGTCCCATTGAAATCTGCCATTTAATCGATTTTTGTTTTAATTTGGGTGAACAGGATCGAAATTGTCGCATTTTTCAATATTCACTTGAAATTTATTATCAGAAACTCTGAAAGCTTTGAAAAACCTTGAGCTGGTTGAGTACACGAATCTTTCGAGACTTTCGGAAAGCTCGAATGTAAACTCGAGCCGTTCGAACATCGAGTTTTCCGCACACCCTTTGGAAAAGGTTCTTTTTCTGACTAGTCTTAGATTAATCTCTAGGAGAATACAAAATAAGATTTTGAATATATTACCTTGTGTGATCATCTTCATTGTTTCGTAAACTTTCTAAACAAAATTCGACGAGATGTACAAGAGAAGTTTTTCCATACTGTGTAAATTCCTTCACAATCCGATTAATAATTGCGTCCACACTATTTGTATGTACTTTTGCTTTGTATAAACTCCTTAACACAGATTCTACTAATTGTCTTCTTTTAGTTTCACAGTTTTTTGAGTTCGAAAACCCAATAAGAATGTTATCTAAGATTTTTGGGGCATCTAGATGACATACTCTCTCAGTCATCAAATTGCAAAGCTAAAACAAAGTTTATTTGTTAGCCAACATACATTTTACACAGAGGTTTTTATTCAATATTCTAAACAAATCGTATGATTCAGCAGATAAATAAATCGATTATGTGTTTCGTCTCATAATCTAAGACAAGTACGTGCCTACCTAAACAAAATTAAAATTTCGTAGAGTCTCCTAATTTTGAAAAAATCGAAAGATAATTTGAATGAAACTTTCTTAAAATCATAACTATAAAGGAATGACAGAGAAATGAGGAAAGAGGAAGAGAAGTAAGAACGACGGTGGCAGCGAAACAATTAAAACACATGCTGCGCTTGCATACATTGCATCAGGGCACAGGTCGCACACTCATGCTAACTTAAATCCTCCTCACATTGAAAAATACACGTGCTCAACGCCAATGTTTAAATTAAATCTAAAGCGGGAACAGGATCTTGTAAATTTGCAGGCTTCACCTGCAAATTACTTTGTATTGTTGTTTTCACTTATTTGCAAGTAGATTCTTCTCGTTTGGGATAAATATGCGCGAGAAAACAAGGCTCGATCGAAGGGCTAACCGATAAAAAATTTTTTTCACATGTTTCATCTTTTTTCTTTTGTTAGAGACATCTCATGGGCTTTTCATATGGAGAAAGAGTAAGAATCGCTTTTGCGAATTCTCTTGGGTTTGAAGCCGATTAAAGTCACACAGGTACAGGCGCAACCGAGGGCTATACACCGGGGGTGGAATGTGGATACAACTCCACCATTTCAAATCCTGTACATGGGGCGATGCAAACCTCATCGCCGAGGATTCTTCGCAGCACCACTACTATCATCTTTCGGCCATAAGGGTTCCGAAATGTCCCTCCATCCGTTATCACATTGCGCCAGAGCAGAAGACATTTCTCGACTACCCGAGCAGGAGGGGAGAAATTGAGCGGCCTACGTATCATCAACTTCTCTTTCCTTCCAGATGTTGAATACTCTGTTTTTCTGGACAAGGCTGCTCAGGACATTCTAAAGGTTTGCGGCTTTGCTATTTATATTTTGTTCGCTGTTGAAATGTATTTCAAGAACTTGAATTTGATTTTTAATGGCGTCAGTAGACGTGGAGATATATTTAAACGTTTTTGTTAGCTCCAGACCGAAATTCGCTCATTAACCTCCGCCCAGTACTATGTAAATTCAGTGGATTTCCTTTTTATTGTAATATAATATTGTAACCTTCGTCTTTCTCAAAGTTGCATTACAAAACGTTTTCCTGTAAAAGAAGATATACAATTTCAAAGCTATGTCTTGCACATTCACGCAATTTGTGGGTTTTTGGATTACTTTGAACTGGTGTACGTGGTGGTGGCTTGGAGGGTTTACGCTGGGATTTCTATGATTGTGGTTCCTCTATTTCCTCGTTTTCCGAAAGAAGCAATTTTCCGCCTTCCATATGATTCAGCGTGCTTTGCCCATGTAATTGGGGTTGGCAAGCGTGTTCAGTTTCTCAGTGTCAAAACTCAGTGATAATCAGTATGACCCTTGCTTTCTACCGTGTGAATTGCGAACAGTGCCATTGCGTATCGTTCTACACTTTCAGCAAGCCTTGCCTGTCATCTGATCAGACAGGTAAACTAAATTTGCTTTCATGATAGCGAATTCTTCAGGAGGCTGTCAAAATTATAATCTTCGTAACACAAATGTCATTTGTTTATATGGAAAATGCAAACAGCATACCCTCTCTGATGCTGCTGTTATTAACCCTTGTGTGTACACGTAGGTACCAGAGTACCCACCACGGTACATTTTTGCTTGTAACTAAAATGAAAAAAAAATCCGCTTTGTGTCTCCAGATTATCTTCATTTTGTTCAATTGTAAGCGAATCGTGCATATAGGTCATTTAAGATTTTTTTTGCAAAAATAATCGACTTTAAGTATACCTTCTTGGTGAACTTATTTGCGTGAAATGGGTTGAGTAACGATAGGATGCATGAAATTTAAGAGGATAAAAACCCCGCAGATGAAGATCGTGGAAAAATCATAGATGTTCTTAAAGCCGCGCTGATCTAAAGCAAGACTTTGATGAAACCAGGATAGCTGTTGACAGTTTAACTATTAAAATTGATGGAATCTCTTAAAAAGTCTCATTGATGGATGATCGACTGACTAACCTGGAAAAAAGGGTGAATAATAATAATTTGTTGCTACAAAGATCTGTCACATCCAAACTACTTTTAATACCGTTCAAGCTGAATACACATGAGGTCTCCCCATACCATGCTGGAGACATTGAGTCTTGTATCAGGAAAATTTCACAGCGCACAGAACGTAAGAAAAAGTTCATTTTATTTGACTTTCCTAAAAGCAATTCATTCAATTTGGTATCCATCGCCACTATTTGTTGCAAGTAACTATGAAAGTAAATATGAAACTAAGAGATCAATGAATATATTTTTACGGATATGATTTATATACGTTGAAAAAAAAATTTTTAAGTCAGAATAACCCCAGAGCGTATGAAAATATGAAACTAAGAGATCAATGAATATATTTTTACGGATATGATTTATATACGTTGAGTGTTAGGACATGCGACTATGATAACAACAAGAAATTTTAGAAACCTTTTAAAAATATGGAAAAATTACTATTTTCATGATATATTTGATTTTGACATTAACATTTTAAAATGTATAGTATATATATAGTAGTATATATATATATATTCTTCTGGTGGAAGAAGTTTCCTTCAACCCATCAGCATTTGGCCCGTATTTTCACCTCATATTTAAATACGGAAGAGCCAATTCCGGCGTGGTTGGTGGAAGGGCGCACAATGCTCCTGCTGAAAATAGGGAATTTAGCTGACCCAAAAAATTACAGGCCAATCACTTGTCCGAACACACTGTATAAGATATTCACAGCTGTCCTAAATGATAGGATTGTTCGGGCAATTGAACATGTGTGGCAAGAAATGTATGAACAACGAGGCTCAGAGAAAGGCGTAGCAGGATGTCGGGAGAATCTGCTCATCTGTCTATTGGCAAGCTTAAATGTTCATCCGCAAATCGTGAGGTGTATAGAGAAATTCATGCCGCTTTGGAAAACCAGATTTACTATCTCCTCTGGAAAAAATCGTATGACAAATAACAAAGTCACCTTTCAGAGAGGTGTCATTCAGGGCGACACCATGAGCCCACTTCGCTTTTGCCTCACATTATTGCCACTATCTCTAGCACTTCGCCATTCTGACAGGTACTTCTGCGGCTAACCTGCAGATCGAAATTACAAGGTCACTCAGGTATTTTAAATGGACGATCTTAAGATCTATGCTCAAAACAAAAAGACACTACATCTAGCTCTAGGGATTGTCGAACGATATACTGCGGAAATAGGAATGGAATTCGGGTTAGATAATTGCGCCAAGGTTTATTTTAAGCGAGGATCACTTTTTGGCATCCCTTAAGACCCTGAGTTTGTCGATCGAAGCGCTATACGACACCTTTGCGCTGGAGAAACTTATACATACCTGGGCGTGCCATAGAGCCGCATACAGGACGTGTCATCTATGAAGGATACTCTTCGAAGCAGATAGAAACGTCCCATCCGGCAGATTTTAGCTTCCGAACTGTCGGCGAGACACAAAGTATCTGCAACAAACTTGCTTGTCGTCCAGGTAGTACTCTATTCATTTGGAATGGTTCCATGTAC
>NC_046657.1:77438204-77455445 GCF_010883055.1 Belonocnema kinseyi | reverse complement strand
AATGTCTTCACAACAGGATTATTCTGGATACAGCAGATAGACGCAAATGGAAGAGACCCCCTTCTTAAAATGGTCAGGAAGCACGAAGAAGTGGGCAAAGGATCGTTTCTGTACAAATCAGCGGAGGAGGCTGCTGAAACACTCGGACTTAACTTCAGTATTAGGGGTGAGCAAAATGTATCAAATCTGATCTATTTTGAGTACTCTCTCCTGAAAGCCCAGATTAAGAAAGCACAACAGAAAAACTTCCGTGAACAGCTCGTCGATAAGAGGATGCATGGCATCTTCCACAGAAATGTGGAGGATCAATCAACGTCGTGTGAGCTAACTTTTGCTTTCCTTAAATCACCCGGATTCAAATCTGGCACGGAGGATTTAATTTTGGCCTGTCAAAACGATGTCATTTCCACCTTAAGATACCGTCGCCATATTTTGAGTCAAGACATTCCCGATTATAGCTGCAGAGCGTGCCATGCACACCCGAGTATTTAGCACAAATACTATCTAGTTGTCCAATTCATCCGGGAACATCCTACAACCAAAGGCACAATGCGGCTCTAAGAGTGCTTTATTATTACCATCTCTGTCACTCTTACGGCATTAACTTTAATATCGCTCCTCTAAATGCTCCTAGGGACATAGTGTCAATTGTCGGGAATGAGAAGTGTCGCATATTCTGGAACTTTATATAATCGACAAATGTTTCTGTTGCACACTCGAGGCCTGACATGGTTCTTCTTGACTTCGATAAGCGAACCATGTGCGTTATCGAAGGAGCCAAGGAGAATGAAAAGAAAGAGAAGTATAGACACCTTAGAAGGGAGTTGCAACGATTTACCCGGAATATTCTATTAAACTAATCGTCCTTATCATCGGTGCTGTTGGAGGTGCCAAGCTTTCATTGGTTAATAGTCTGAAAAGCATCCCTGCGTGTCGTATTGATTCCGTTACAGACTGTATCCACCTATCTTACGGTCGTGAGACGTGGTTGTAGCTGAAATTTTGACGCGATTTCGCTCGCATCGGGTGCAGTTCGACCAACAGTCTCAGATCTTTGCCCAGCCAATCAAGATCAGATATTAATCCAAAACAACCGCCTTGGAAAATATGCAGGCATTCATATAATTAAAAGAGGCGACAGCAATTCTTGACGTTAAGAGCGAGATTCGAGTCTCTCAGGATCATACACCACTGCATCACAGCTAGTACAGGGAATAAAAACGAATTTTTAACGAACAGCTTGCGAGAGAAGAGAAGGATCTCCGGATAACGTACATAAATGGAGTTCCAGTCATAATTCTCAACAAAAGAGCTCTTTCAACACAACAGTGACGTTATCCACTCCCGACGTTAAGGTGTATTACCAAAATGTCAGAGGTTTCAATAGTAAGTTAAATTTATTGAATAACTCTGCACTTTCGATAATAATTTTTTAGCATTCACTGAAACTTGGTCACATCGGTAAACATAGTTGGGGCTAAAATTCATACCCCGATTATCTCATTCCTAACTGTAGTTTTCTATATTCCCCCCGGAATATCATTTTCTGAATTTGAAAAAATACTTGACTCATTAAAATCCCTTCGAAAACTTTCCGAACATAAAATAATTATCGTAGAAGACTTTAATATTCCAAACTATAAAGACCATATTAATTATGTCACATTTTATTTAAAAAATCAGCACTGTTAACGTTTTTTTGCCAATTTTTTATATAAAGAAAAACTCAATTCAGTTGAAAATTGCAATGACAAATATTTGAAACTTGCAATAGCAAACACCTTATTTGAAGTTAGTGGAATCATTGATTTGATACTACCTGAGGACAAATACCTCGCCTCCTTTGCGTCTAATATTTTGCTTAAGTCAGGAGCAACCCTCTCAAATATTCGTGAATAATGTTTTATCTATGAGATATAATTTTGAGAGAGAAAACTATATTGAATAGTATCTGGGTCTAAATAATACTGATTGGTCGCCCCTGTGGTCTTGTGAAATACCTGATCAAGCTTGTTCAGTTCTTTATTCTCTAATCTACAATGTCTTACACAAAACGGTTCTAGAATTTTAACAAACTTTACAATTAACTAGCAGTTCCCATTTTTGTAAACGCGTGATATCATTACAGACCATCGAAATCAAAAATACATTCAGGGGAAAATTCTCTTTATCTAGGAATGTGTACTACCTACATATATTTAATAAATTTCGGATCAACCTCAAAAAGCGTAAAGAAATTGAATTGCACGCATGCACAGACAATGCTGTGTTAAATATTATCTCAAAGCCATCGTCTTCCTCGTCCTATATAAATAGAGTTAAGTCTGATAACAGATTCCCAGGTATAATTTCATATAACAATGAGGAATTTCTATTACCTCAGAATATTTTGAACAAATTTTCTGAATACTTTCACAGCGTCCACAATCAGTCATCTACATGAACATTTACCTCTGATAAATCTAGCGAAAAATTAATTGGGGTTATGTTCTAATCAACGATAGTAACGTTTTGAAAGCCTTAAAGAAACCCTTGCAATGGTCATTTTGCCTGTTACACTGCAATGAGTTACCTCGCGTCATCTGATATATACCATTAACGGTAAGACAGGTGTACCGAACAAGCTATCGGGTCCAATAGGTAGAGCATTATAAACTTTGCGAACAGTTCCCCACTGTCAACTTAAAAATAATTATAGCAGAAGTACTAGAACTTGCAACGGATGTTCCTAACGCTGCGCGTTTGCACTGTAATTTCACTGATTCCGCGGTCACACTGGGTCGAAAATGTTCACGTACAATTTTCAGCCTCTTAAATCGCTTTAAAAATTTCAAAAAATTCACGAATACTTTGTTATCCTTCTAGAATGTAAACCCATGTTCCTTTAAATATGGAAGTTACTACATTTGTTTTTATAAATTGGTATTTTGATCAAAATTTGCTGGGAATTTTCAAAGTGAAATTTCGGTGGGGTCGAAATTGACCCATGTGCGACCACGCAGGGTTAAAAAGCTGAGTACAGATAAAAAATATCTGTATCGAATGTGCCATGCGATTGCTTCTGGAAACTACCCACCTGATCACGCAGTTCTTAATCCTAGCACACTGGATCATGAACGTTGGTTAACAACTAGGAATCGTGATCTACGGCTATGATTTTCCACAGAAAATCTATCAGAAAACCTGGTAAATTTGGGGACTTTCGCTCTGAGAGTCTACGCACTGTGCTGGGTTCTAATCATAAGTATACCGACAATACAGTTTGCTTCAAAACAAGCTTGGGTAATGATCGTCCGTTCAAAAACCATCCGGGCAATTCAAGAATGCTGGTATGCAAAGTCATTGAAAAAAATAGTCTTTACGCACACCCTGCATGATGAGAAAAAGAACGAACTCGAAATTCAAGAACCAAACCAACAGCACCATAAGGAAAAAGTGTCTACAAAAAGAGGAAGATCCCGAAGAAAAGAGATCAGTGAACTTCTGTTCCGAATTTTTCAAGCCCTTTGCTGATATTTCGGATAATGAGCTTGGATCTTTAATTAATTATAGAAGGCATCACCTTGTAAATGCCACACTCAAAGTGTACAATGGTACGTTAAAGCCGTTAACAGAAGCTGCCGAAGATGGAAGCGAAAGCCGATCACAAACTTTCTTTTAAAAAGCTGAAGTAAGGACTAGCATAGAGCATTAAGGTCTGAAAGGTGAGTGGTTGGGACTTAATATGCAACCACATCCTCCTCGTGAGCCCTGGGTTGTTCTTTATATCACTGTAACAAGCAGAGAGCTGGATCGCAGTATATAAGCTGACAGTAAATAAAAATTTACCTGTTAGAGGTTGCAGAATTTACTTTAATATTGTAGTTTCCTCTTTTTTAAATCGTTATTTCGACATTTCTTAAAAACGACTGGTCGTACTCGGAAAATTCTTAATATTCCTGTATAGGCACAGAGGGACTATTTCACAATGAAAATCGTTACAAATTAACGATTGGGTTTTATTTCCCTATACAGTTCCTGCGATCACTCTACTATCAAAATTCTTACAAAAGCAAACTACCCCAGCCAATAAACAAATCCGATCTGACGATCGAGATGATTAAATTGAATTCCAGGTAGTCGAAAAAGATTCTCGTACCGAGGATGATCACTTTTATAATTGTCCTTTTATAATTAATAAAAACACTTTTATAATCAGAACTTCGGCCGAAATTAATAAGTACGCGATTTTTAATATTTGTTTTCTAATTTATTTGGTGGGTCGTACGTTAAACCACTTGATAAAGTCCCACCTCCAAGGGATTGCACCTATAAAAAATAGGGTTAGTGTCGGCATTTCGATCATTTCTAACGCTGGTGTATTTCAAATCTCGGGTGTGCCACAGATCCCTGAATTAATGGTGAAAAGTGTATGCGAAGAATGCCTTGGTCCAGAAACTGAACCAAAGACTTCATTATTTAAAAAATGTAGTGAATCGTGGGAATCTTTCGATAAGACAAGGTTCGAAATTAGTATAAACCACAAGCGAATTTACTACCTGAAAATTTAGCCTTTTTGTGCTCAAAATTTACACACGTTTTTGGTTTAAGGCTGCTTTGTCGGTCGCTGCGATAAACAATTAGTTACATTTAATTTAAAAATTCATGAGTCACAGATCCGTCAATGCCAAAATATCAAAAGTCGCTTGCGAAAAGTTTGGAGGATACTTGTGGTATCTCTCAGAGCAACTTGTAGCCATGGCGCATTCATTGATTCCAGAATCTCACTCGAACAGAAAAGGGCAAAAGGCGGTTTCGATGAAAACACAAGAAAGCTCAGACGAAACTGAGAAGCTTTTGTCAGGTCACAAAATTTGATAAATTTGATAAAGAATGATATTGAAGATTTTGTTACTTTAAAAGCACTTCGAATTTTCGATATTAAAATTGCAATAAATAATTCTATATTTGTACCGACTGTACTATATGGTAGCGAGACATATACCTATCAAGATAAAAGTAAAGTTAACGCGACTGACATGAGATTTCTACGCATCATATGCGAAAAAACTCTGATGGACAAAGTGAGTAACGATATAATTCTCAAATAATGTGGTGCAGAAGAAACACTAGTTGACACACGGGACAGAAATCGGTTAAGGTGGTTCGGGCATGTTGATAGAAAGCCTGATGAACTACTGACGATACAAGTGTATCAAGGTAAAGTAATTTTTTTTTTGCAAATGAAAGCTAACTAAATTCTTAAGAGATCACTCGAGGCCAAATTAAAAAAAATGATTGTTCACTTTATTTATACACAAAGTTTGCACTAATCGTAAATTTTAAGATATTGTTACTATAATAACACACAATGAATTCAAAATGATTGATATTAATGTTTAATCAATAAATAAACATTGGTGCCACATCACCCAACATTTTATTATAAATTAATAAATTGTTATTAACAATTGTATTCTTATAAACAATGGTAGGTGATTTTTCAATGGTTTGGGATATTTATTAAGTAATAGACTATGTTGCAATTGCATGGCAATTTTGTGATTGTTATAAACAAAGTTTATAAACAAATGCACAGTTTGATCAATTTTTAAGAGTTTCAGTTACTTCTTTTTATCGCACTTTGGTATTCTTACTAGTGACACCTTTCTCAATTATATTGTCATTTCATGACAAATGTAATTGTTATAAATAAATTTTATAAATAAATGCGCCGTTTGAGCAATTTTTTAGTACTTGCGTTACTTTTTTTAATGTGCTTTGTTGGGCTTGCCAATATTACGTTAATCAAGTTCGGTATTATTATAGGATAAATATCAAAAGCATCTTAGTTTTCTTTAACTAATAGTTCCTGAGCTTCTGGATCTAGTTTCGATCCTGATTTTGTTGCAAGATTTCTTTTACTAACTATGACTATATCAGATGAGATAAACAATCTATGAGTCAAGTCTTTTTTAGTGACAACTCGATTGAATCTTCTGGTATGAAATTCTCTGATGCGACGAACATCATTATTTCGTGCTTCTTGTGGTTTTTCAGTCAGCTGACCGATAGGAAGACGGACTGATGGAATAATGTCCCCAACATGCAACAGGATCTTATGCACTGACAAAGGCATTTACAACCATTTGTAATGTTTAACATACAGCTTGTCAGTCTTTAAATAATATAAGTCAAACTTACCTGGATGGACATTTTTTCCACAATTTACAACCTGAAGTTTGATACTAAAATTCTTTATAAGCTGCCTTGCTTCAAACGACCAACAATTAACCCCATTTTTTCTCTAAACTTTTATTGAATAACCTTCTTCCTTTAGCCATCAGCTTTTTTCTTTGTTCTGTAGTCATCCAGCTTTTCTTTAAATCTTCACGATACCCTATGTGCAGAAGACTCCCCATAAAACGTATGCGTGCGTGGAATGGAGAAATTCAAAATTCGTAATTTTTCAGCTGCACAGGTCTTTTCTTAACATTTTTTAAATCTTTCATTTCTAAAGGATTTGCTTTACATATAAAGCAGGATGCAGTTGATGGTGTTTCAGAAACTGCCTGGCACGCTTTTCCATCAACCATTGTGAAAACCGTTTTATGATGTACAAAAAATTGGAAATTATTGATTTTAATGGTCGTTGGGATCGCAGGATTTTGTTTTTAACTTCAACGTCACACATTTTAGAAGTTAACCAAAACAATACTTAATAACGAAAAAATACAATACAAAACCAAAACAAAACGTAAGAACTAATCAAAACAGAAAACACAAAAATGGAAGAATTCAACCAACCACAGACAAAAATAAGAAGAATATTTCTTAAAACATTACGGTTAAACGCCTGTTAACACGAGCTGCTGAAATCCAGTACGTAAAGGAAAAACAAAAGTAGGTGATTACCAAGGAATAGCCACGGAATAGCCGACGTAAGTCTGAAGTTAACCGTCTACTTCGAGCCAAAAAAAATGTGTGTAAGTAACAGCACATTTCTTTAAAAAATTTGTTTATAAGAATTAAATTTGTCATGAAATAGCCATATAGTTTACAAAAGTATCACTAGCAATACTAACAAAGTGCGTTTAAAAAAAGTAACTGAAGATCTTAAAAATCGCTCAAACTGTGCATTTTTTAAATAAAATTTGTTTATAATAGTCACAAAATTGTTATAAAATGAGAATACAGTTTATTGAAACATCACTGCCACGTCAAGTAAATCACAATGAAAAAAAGTACTTCAAACACTCAGAAATGATTTAAACTGCGTATTTGTTTATAACAATCACAAAATTGTCATAAAATTGCAACATAGTCTATTGCAACATCACTCCCAAGTCAAACAAACCATTTAAAAATAAAAAGTACATCAAATTTTTCCTACATGTAGCAAACTTTATTGATTTTTCTTTTAAGAATGTAGGATGGTATTTTTTATTATTTTAGAAATTGCATAATTTTAAACTAGTAACTTTTTCAATATCACTGAATCTTCATACCAAATTCAAGTTTTATTTTATTACAGTAATACTATATGTAAGTAAGCATCCTTTTTTCACAAAATTTACAAGTAAAGTTATTTTCATATTTGTAATAGTACTATATATTTACGATATTCGATATTAACTTACACAGGAAAGCACTTACATGGGCGATTTTCAAAAATCTTACCATTGTAAACAATGCGATTTAAAAAAATTTTTTTAAGTCAGAATAACCCCAGAGCGTATGAAAATATGAAACTAAGAGATCAATGAATATATTTTTACGGATATGATTTATATACGTTGAGTGTTAGGACATGCGACTATGATAACAACAAGAAATTTTAGAAACCTTTTAAAAATATGGAAAAATTACTATTTTCATGATATATTTGATTTTGACATTAACATTTTAAAATGTCCACTCATTTTATAGTATGATCAATTATTGTGAAGCTTCATCGAATAATTTATAAAAAATATTGCGTAGAAATAGTGATCATTAATAACAGTAATTTTAAAGCACCGTTGATAAATCGATTTTTAACTTGACTGAAATCTTCTTAAGTATAAAATTAACAATTTTATCTTTTATTATGAATAGTTTCAATAATTATTATTTTCTAGATTTATCCCTAAATAGCCATGCAATGTGGACAGACAAAAGCTTTAAAAAGATTCTGATATCTATAACTCAAGAAATAAATTAGGATTTTAAGCTTGATTCGCTCGGTAGTTGTTATTGTTGGGTCTTTAAAATGTAGGCGTAACATTATCATTTTCCTATCTTTAGTCTGTTGTACTAGTTGGATCAAGATTTCCAGCCATCGTTTCTCATTATATTCAAGTAGCTTGGTTGTATTTCGGTCTAGATTTCCGCGTTCTTTTGATATTATTTTCCAAAATTTTTCTTCAGCATTAGGTTTTCCGTTTCACGTGTTTCGGTTCGATTCGAGAACCACCTGTAATATTCCCTAAATAACTGTTCGTTTTCTGGAATAGGAGTGTTTTCAGGTTCTTGTTCTAAGGTACATATTTCGTCAGACTCGGCATCATGAGTCAGTGGTTTTAGTGGGCTAAATTATCCCGAGGTTCCGGACTCAGATAACAAAACTTCTTTCGGGTTGGAGTTTGAAGATCGCGCCCTATAGTTGCATTGATGATTTCGATTTCAGGGAGTTCGGCTTCTAAATCGGTGTCAGACCCGTCAAGTGCTTGCTAAGCAGTATAATGAGCAGAGTTGGTAAGTTACGCGTAACTCGAATATTTCTACGTATATTACGTTTTTGCCGTAATATACGTCGAAAACCGTCGAAAACAGTCGAAAACTCCTGTAAGTTATGTTTTCAAGATGGCCGACTTGTAAAATCAGTGTCATCAGTATTGACAAGTACATAGCCTCATTTTCGAAATATAATAATTATTAATAATTCTGTAGAATGCGTTATAGTAATTTGAAATAATAATTATGCCCGGACTTAGAAGAAATACCCAACATCATAATTTAATCCCACTAAAGGATTTTTTTTCGAGCGGAAGAAAGGACAGAATTCTGTAGTATTGTGAATAACACTATCACAAAGCATGCACAAAGAAGCATTCTTTCCTTTCTCAACTTATATGAATTTGTAGGACAATTGGTTTAACATTTTTCCTTCAGAACTACTACCTCCATGGATTTATTTTACAATTTACTGCAATGAAATTTTGAAAAACAAACACTGCAACCACGTCCCACAACCCACATCAAGAAAAATAGATTAAATAGGTATTTTTCGAAATTGACACATACGCACTGAAAGTTTTCATTTCGACGTAGTATACGTGGTAATATACGCATAGAAAATCACGTTTGAGAGGTCAGTTGTTAGCGGGAATTGTTCACTGTGATCGGGATAGCGTAAGACAGGTGCTTGGCACAAGGATTCTTTCAATCTTTCGAATGCTTCCTGGAATTAGTCTGTCCAAATGAATTATTTAGAGATTTTTGTAAGTTCGGTTAAAGGTTTCGCGAGGGTCGAATAGTTTTTTTAAAATGAATTTTCGATAATATAACGAAAGTCCTAAGAAGGATATAGTCTCCTTCACGTCCCTAGGTTGTTTGCAATTTGAAACAGCAGATAGCTTTGTCAGGTTAGATTTGACTCCGCCCTTTGTAATAATATATCCTAGATATTCTACCTCAGGCCGTAAATATTCGCACATATCGGGCTGTAGATTAAGTCCAATTTGACGAAGTGGCTCAAAACGTAATACTAAATTTTGATTATGTTCTTCTATACTTGAACCGAACATCTCAATGTCATCGAGGAATGCGAACCAAATCTTCCCGATCAATTCTCTCAGCGCATTGTCCATCATTCGCTGGAACGTTGAGGGAGCATTTTCGAGTACGAAGGGCATTCATTCGAAATTGCAGTGTCCCTCAGGGTTCGAAAAAGCAGTATAACTTTTTGATGATTCTCGCATGGGTATTTCGTCAAAACCGGCACCTAAATCAATTGCAGAGAAGAATTTTGTTTTTTCCAAGGCTGTCCAAATTATCGTCAATTATAGGAAGCAAATAAGCGTCCTGGTCAGTGATTTAATTAATTTTGCGGAAGTCTACAACAATTCGCCATTTTCGCGTCCCCAAGTCGTCAATATTTTGGACACTACGCATCAAGGTAAATTATAGGGCGACTTGGAGTTCCTGATTACTTTCTTTGTTAGCGTATCATATACTTGGGTTTCAATCTCTTTTTGTGGCACTCGGGCAGCCGGTAAGATTTATTGTTGATAATTTTTTCTGTTTTTAGAACAATACGGTGGTCTGAACATAATTGTCAATTCGAAAAATGGAATCAAGAATATGTGGGTTGTCTAGAAATCATCGTGTCCATGTGATTTTGTTACGGGTAATTTGATTAATTTAATCTGATTTGGCGGGATCAAAATACCGCCATCGGTCAAATCGTACGAGTACCCGTCAAGTTGTAATTTATCATTCTAGAGATTGTAAATGTATTTTTGGAAAAAGCAAAGTCCCATAATTCCATCTTTAGGCAATGGAAAGTTATTCGGAACTGTTAAAAATGTGATTTACGACTGGGTATTCTAAAGTGAAATTCGAATATGATATATGGGTCTCATTTTGAACTTTCTTTCTTGGGGTTGTAGGGTGAACTTAGTTGGAATAAAGATTCTTTTAGTAAATTTATTGAGAATCCTAAATCGAAGAGTAATCAAATATCGCGCTGAAATCCTGGTCGTAATAAAACTGATTCAAGTCATCCGAAAACGTAAGATATTCGGTCTGGGGATTCTCTAAATTTTCGTATGTATTTTCCTAAATTTCGCGCTATTCCTCTTGAGTTAAACGAATTCGATGCTCTGGCGGTCTTTTCATATTCGACCCTCCTCGAAAATTTGAGACCTGATTAGATTTTGTAAAATACTGGACTTCAGTGTGTCCAGACCTTTTTCAGTGATTGCACTGCAGCTGCATTCGCTGTGCAAGTGGTATATTTTGGTTTGGTGGTTTGGACTGTTGGTTCGATGTCGTGTATCGAGGGATTACCTGTGTAGGCAGTGTTACACGTTGAGAAGCTCGGAGGGTGGTCTTAACTTTAAATTTAGATTTTTTTGAAGCCAAATCTCAGTTAGAAGAGCTTCTTCTTGAGCCTTATTAACCCCTTCGTTGGCAGAGAGAATTCGACCAAAAGTGCCCAAAATGACAGGAAAATTTTTTATCCTGAAAATTTGTCTCCTGGGGTTTTTGGGATTGCTGCATCCCAATATGAAGTTAAAATTCAGAAATCCAAAATGGCGGATGCAATATGGCGGCCGAAAATACAAAAAACAGCTCGATTTGGATAAATCTTGGTACTTACGGGTTTTTGGGGTCGCTGTACCCGAAAGTGAAGTCAAAATTAAAAAATTTTAAATGGCGGACGTTAAATAGGAAAAAAAAAGATTGACGCATTTTGTGTCAATGCTACACAGGGCACGGCAAATTTTGACGCATTTTGCATCAATGCCACACAGGGCATGGCAAATTTTGACGCATTTTGCGTCAATGCCAACGAAGGGGTTAATAGACTTTGGTTTTAAAGGTCCAACTTGAATCCCAATATCGTCTCTAAGGTTCATAATATAGTGCTTTAATGCGGATTTCTCCTGAATTTTAAGAGCTACTTTGCTCGCGACTGGCTCATTATGTTCCGATTAAATCGCGTAATAAAACTCATTAAGGCATTCTCCGAAACGGTTATTGTTATTTTTAATTCTGTCATTCCCCTGTATAAAAGAGTCTACCTCTGTGTGACACATTTCTATGGATGTTCCGGAATCCAAATCAAGCGGAAGCTCTGGTTGAGAACAACGTTACCGAACAACGTTACCGTGCGCGTCATGTTGGCACGTCTATTGGCGTTTTAAATATTCCGTGAGTGCCCCACCAAATCAGCGTCCTCATGGAACGTTGCCAAATTGTACGTAAATTTTTCACAATCCATTTACACTTTTATAAGCTTCTGATTTAATATCTCGAACTTTAGAAAAAACTCCTATTGATATAATTCTGACAGGTTAAGTCCATATAAGATACAAGGTACACGTAAACATATTTAAAAGGCAATAATTATTCTTGGACTTCACTCATTGCATGTTCTTTCTTAAGGGTGCTGGAACCAGGGCCAAATCTCACAATTGAATTGCTTCATTTTACTCCATAAATACTAGAATGACATATTTTATAGATAATTAGGAACTGTTCTTTTTCCAATGAAATCTGTATTCAGAGTGAAAATTTAGTTAATCTCAGGAGTGTAGGAACATTTTTGCTCTTCGAGTAAGAAAAAGTGTTTCGCTCATAGTGTTTTCTACTAAATCTGCGATGCATTTTTTTCACTGCTAAAAGAATATTTTCATTCCTATTAAAGAACTTTATTTATTTTTTAAATATGTCATATTGTACGTAGTATGAAACGTGTATATTGGCAAAAATTTGTTACCACTTTTGAGGTAAAAAGTGAAACTCTCTATTGATACTGGTTTCCTTAGTTTTTCCCATTTTCGTGAATTTGCGAAGCATCCTAAACCTTAATCGAATCTCCTGAAACATTTGCGAAAAGTGTCTTAGAGCTATATTAGCAAGAAATATTAGAAATTGAATAGAAGATTTCGGGGATTTTCCGGCGGGTTTAGCAGAGCCTGCTAGTATAGAGATAGGAATAGTTATCAGCTAGAGGCAGATTTCGAAATAAGAAGGAATTTTCACATTCTTTTCTAAGTTTGACACATTCTGAAAATTTTTAGACTTGGGTTAATAATCTGTTGCAAGAAGTTGTACTCTTTTATTCCTATATAAGAAAGCGCTTAAGCTCAATCTGAAATCTGTTATATTTTTAGTACAATCAGCGAAACGTTCGAATAACTCGAAAATAATGCATTACAGAAAAAAATGGTCAAGATAAGAGTTGTAGAGTATTCAGCGAGCCTTTTAATGGCCTAGGCAAAACTTAGGTCCGATTTCTTTTTTTGGGACTTACGGGACCCTACTTGTTTTTTTGAAATGAGACCCCTATTTTTGTATTCCAGATTCTTATTCAGCATGATTTTTTGCGTACAGATAGCGTACCTTCGATTTTTTTAGGAACCTTGGTTTGAACGTTATGACGGAAAATGCATTTGTTATAGATAGAACAGCGATGTGGTGGAGAAGCCGCTGACCGCTTGCGCACGGCATTCGCGGGCTGTCCCACCACAGCGCCTTCCTGTGGCTGTCTCCCGATTGATGGCGGTTTCATTTGAGAATCCAACACTGAAAACAAATGATCGCTTATCTTTTCGTTTGTATGTTTTGCTGCTAATTTCCATGCTGTCTACCTAATTGAGCACTTATCGTGGTTCCTTAAGCCATCTTTGAAAACATGTCATTGAGTAAGAAGGAGAGAATTACGTTGCTTATGATGCGAGGTTATGGTGATCGTGTAAGCCCATACGAAGATTTAGCGAAATTATTTAATGAAACTCGTCCCGATGATGGTCCAATTTCAAAATCAACAGTCAAACGATTTTTGAAACCCGGAACAGGCACGGACTGGCCGCGTAGTGGCCGATCTAAATCTGTAACAGCAGAGTAAGAATTAGATGCAATGCAAGCCGTCGTAAAAGATTCTCATTCTAGTGTAAGAAAGATCGCACAGACGGTTGTTGCTAGCAAATCACCCGTTCACCGAGTGATCCAAAGAAATAAATGGCATCCTTTTAAAGTCATTCTCGCCCAGGAGTTTTTTATTTGATCGTTTTTATTAGTGATGAAGCGACATTTGAACGAAGTGGAGCTGTTAACCGACATTATTGTCATTATTGGAGCGATACCACCCTCCCTGGATGAGAGAGCGTCATACACAGTGAACTCAAAAGCTCAATGCTTGGGCTGGTTTCTGAAAAATTTTAAGCCGTCCAAGATTGTAAGATTGCAAAAAGATGGTGCACCAGCACATTATGCGTTGATCGTACGGGAATTTCTAAATCCAACGTTCTCCAATCGCTGGATCGGAAGGCGTCTTACAATTGAGGTGCCACCTAGGTCACCAGATCTTTCACCACTCAGCTATTTTTTGTGGGGTTTCTCAAAAACCATGTCTATATGACCAAACTCGCCAATTTAGAAGAACTAAAATACCGCAAATAAAACCACGCAAATCTTGTAACACAAAAAATGCGACATAATTTTTTGATCGAATTGAATTATCGTTTTCATCACCTAATTCCTTAAATTTTTATTTGTATTTATGCAAGAAAAGTCCCTATTGATAAATAGCTATCTGAGGAACAGGATATTACAAGGTCATTAAATATTTGTGCAACGGCAGTATACTTGACTAATCTTATAATTTAATCGATATACTAAATAGAATAAATAAATAAATATAGTCGACCTCTTGAATACATCTTGTACATGTTAAGGTAGAAATGAAGAAGGAAAAACTGTGTGTATAAGACATAAGAATTTAAAAAAATTGAATAAAAACAGAAAGAGATTCGAAGATGAAATATTCCAGAGCTAAGTATGATAGTTTACCAGCGAGTAATTTGTACAGTTGGGTTAGGTATGTTGGACAAATATATTATCCATTGATAATTTAAAATCCGGCCCTAATTTAAGGGAAGCAGTATGAGTACCATGTTTCACTCGAACACCTGATTACATCGGGTCACTGGCCTTAGATATTTCGAAAAATTTGGAAAGTGGCAAGTGAACAATTATATCAAGTGATTTAGAGAATACACATAAAATAGAAATTGGCTGAAAGTCGTTCGGGGAGGTAGGCTAGAAATTTTAGGAATAGGGCAAATAACAGCCTTTATCCAGATATCTGAGAAGATACCGAACTGAAGGTAAGCATTATAAATAAGAAATAGAATTAGAAAGATAATTGGGAGCGCCAGTTTATTCATTTTTATTGATATTCAATCAGTCTTAATTGCATTAGATTTCATTTCAAGTGTTTTTCCAAAAGTGTTTCAGGTGTGATGTTATCGAAAAAGAAGTCAGAATCATTAAATGTTGAATTAGGAGAGGTAGTGGAAGCTGATAAGTTTGGAACTGGGAATGTAAAAAAAAAAGTCTTTAAAAAGTTATCATACGGAAAACTACTATCTATAGATTAGTGCTTGATTGGGATTAGGTGTGAAAGCATACTATCGACGAGAAAATTTAAGTCCTCTGGCTTTGACGTTGAAAAAGTGAAGAAAATTTTTTAGCTTTATGTAAGAAGGATAATATTAAAGGTTGTTATGTTGCAGTTTGGCACCATCACAATGATCCAGTAGTAGTTTAAACTTTTTAAGACTTATACTGGAATTAGACACCTCGAGTAAAATTCGGTACTCCATGACTGCGTTTTGTACATTTTTAATTTAAGATCATTTGATTTCGCCTTTGAATTTTTTTTTGTATACATGTACATAACTATCATGAGGACTTCGTGGTCTTGAGCGGGAAGGCTCAAGAATTTCTACATCCCGTGGCGTAGTCGAATAGGATTCCCTGTCACCTCTTTTTAGCGAGGCTTCTACAGTCCCGAGACCTTCACATGACTTCCTTCAGGCTGATCCTGGTTCTTAACGTTTTGATGTGGCTTCAAGGACATCTACATATCTAAGGCTCTATCCTGGTGAGGGTGGACATTGGGCAAATTTTCCAAAATTCGTAATTAGAAGGTAATTACGCTCAATTGAAGTATCAATTTTAAGGGCGGATTGACCACAAAATCTATAAACAAATAGGCAAATCGGCCCAGTTTGTCGTACCGTTGAGAGTTTAATATTTTATCTCACTATCGTTAAGGGTTATTCTTAATATAAAACTTAAGAATAAACCCAGGGCGAAATGACCACAAAGTCCATCAGTGGATAGGCATTTCCGCCAAATTTATCTTATACGAGAAATATACAATTATTAACGCATGTATGTTTCTTAATATCGTTCGAGGGTTAATGGAAGCCCCCCCCCCCCCCTGCAGAAGCAGTACGGTCCCATCCGTCAATCATCGGCCAGGAATCAGCCATCCCTTATCGGCCACAAGTCCTATGGTTCGGATTCAACACGCGGCAGATTCCACGTCTAAGGAAAACGGTCTACCTGATAGAAGGAAGGAAGGAAGTGAGAAGAAGCAACCACAGCGAGGCAGACCAGCGGCGTGTGGCATCGTCGGTCTCACTCTTGACCGCAGACTCGTATTCTAAGTTTCGCACGCTAGTTTCTCTATATATTTCCCCCGCTTTTCGTGAGTTCCCTCTTGCGGTGATCGACACGCCGGGTACGCGTCTCAGGCAGTAACGCTTGTAAGCTCAAGGTATCAATCAAAGTTCAGAGACCTACCTTAACTTTGACAGACTTCTGTCTTTCTTTGAGGTAGGACTTTAATCTCTATAGTGCTTCAGCCAGGGTTATTTCTTTAGCTTATTTTGTATTTGTATAATATTATAAATACACCTTGCCTGTATCACTATTTTTAGTGACTATGTTTAAAAAATGGAGTTCCGACCGGTAGTTCTTTCGCCGCCTTGTATTTCACCGGATAATTTTAATGCTGTGCCAATAGTAACCCTATTAATGGATTACAGTTAAATTATTTTTTCTCTAATTCCCCGACCTCGACACAATCTCTACTCCCTTCTCTGATATGCATCTCTGGAAGATATTGCCGATGACGCACCCCCCTTTTTGGCTTTTCTTTCTTCGTTCTTTTTATCGTTCATTTAGATTGAGTGATTTTATTGATTGAGTGAACTCATAAAAAATATAAAAACTGATTAATATTGATGACTAATAACTATAAATTGTATTATAAACTACTATGTATCGCCCCACCCTTTGTTTTTGTAGTAGCCCTTGCAGCTTCGTGACTCCCTATCGGACTGTTACGACCTATTATTGTTATGATTTGTTAAACTCTCTCGTCCCTTGGTCGACCCCTACTTCGGCAATCATCCTACTTTATTACTGTTTGCGTGTTTATTTTAACGACCCCCCCCCCCTCACCTTTTTGTAATATTAATATAATTAATCGCTATTTGACTGTTTAGAGATCCCCTAAAAAATGATTCTTTATAAAAATTTGTTAGATTCTTTGTTTACTATTGCTAATTTTATCACTTAATTTTTCTTCGCTTCTTAAGAACGTTCTCTAAGTCCCAGTTGTGCTCATCCTTCTCTGTCATAAGCACTGGAATTAATGTTAAGCTTTCTAACCAAATGAGTTGAGCACCGTTTATG
>NC_046657.1:77434331-77438104 GCF_010883055.1 Belonocnema kinseyi | reverse complement strand
CCCCCCCCCCCCTTTGTCTAAGGACTGACATAACCTATTTTTAGGCATTTTTGGGGATTTTGGTTTCCCTATCGCCTATCTTTGATTATCTTGTAGTATTTTTTATCGTTCCGGGCAAATTCAAGTAAGAATATCTGAAAGTATCTTTTAGTTTTTGGAAATTAGGATTTCAGGATTGCCTTTATGAAGGCTGCCGCCCTGAGGTACATGTGTTTTTTTACATTACCCTTGTGCGCGGCCTATAGGACCTTATTTAATTTTAAATAAAATGTCCGCGTGACATAGCGCAAATTTTATACGTTAATAAACCATCCGAAATACATCCCTGTTCATTGGGGTTTCATTCAGTCATGTTGAAGGCCGAATTGAGGCTTGATGACACAAGTTGTTTAACACTATCTGAAGAATCCTCTGAAAAAACTGCATCACACTGGTTTCTGGAAGTTGCTCTTCATTTGAAATGAAGATAGTTCAGTTGCATATTCATGTACAAAAAACGAACAATTATTTATATTTTGCAATTTTTTCAACGAAAATCAGTTGCGAAATGTTTAAACTATCACAATGATTTTTTTCAAAATTTTCTTATTATTAAAAAAAAACTATGCTGCAAAGTTCACTATCTGTAAAAGCTATCAAATTTCCTTACTTTTGATAATATTTTCAGATCTGTAAACTACAAAAATTTGTTTGAAATATTACTTTTCGGCTCATTAAACTACAACATTTGCACATTTAAAATCATTCCTCTTTCATTAAGCCACCATTTTTTCTTCATTTACTTTTTCAACGTCAAAACAAGAGGGCTCGAATTTTCTCGCCTATAGTAAAGAGATGTCAAATGTCCTCTTTTTTGTCTCTATGTGCAATCTCGTTATAACTGTATTGATTGAGTGCATCTCTAAATCTTATTTTAAACAAGGTTCCTGAGTTAACGAAATTGAACTAGTATTATACTGCTTTTTGTTCTTTATTATTAATGTTTTCAGGAACGTATAGCGGAGAAAATAAGTCGAATGCGATGACTAGGTCATTAGTCATGGAATCAATATTATTATTTATATCTATATCAAGTAATATTTGAATCTATTTTAAAGGGCAATTTAAAGGAAATTTTAATCAAGTCGTAATTAAAGAGAAAAGAGATAGCATGCTGTTCGTAGGAGACAACCTTATCAATATCGTATATAACCATTAAGTCAATACGACTATTGGATAGAGTGATTCAAAAAAAGATATTTTCGAAATTAGACTGAAAAATATTGTGGGCTACATAAAAATATAAGACCCTATTTTTTGTTTTGAAAATTATGAATTAATAGGACTACGCATTTCCATTTTCTCTCGAATAGAGAGGGAACATGTAACAAAACATTACCCTTTATTGCAATTCTGCAAAAGACGTTATGATTCAGTTTTTTTGAAAGTTTAGAAATTTAATTGCATAAGAATGATAATGAATTTGATCATACTTTGATATTTTAAAAATTTGATGTAAGAATTTAACAACAGAGATCATTTCCATAAAATTGAAAATATCTAAAACCATGTACCGGTCTTTCTATATATTTCTACCAAATGGAATTTTTCCAAAACGCAAATTGCTTATCTAAGAACAGGTTTATAATACAGATATGAATACAACAAAGCAATAAACAACAGTCAATCCGAAGGCTTTACTCTTCTCGCTCCTCGGTGCTTCTCCTACTCATTAAAGCATGTAGGCTTCTTCATACCTTAAAGGAAGTCAGAGGGAGAAATTAAATAAATTTAAACGGAAGGCACATAATTCATTCATTACATAATTATTAATACAATAATTAGTATATTATAATATTACATTATAATTAATTAATAAACAATATTTACTGTTAATAATAAATTATTATAAGTCAAATTAATTAAAAATCACAAATAATCAATATTAATTTAACTTTTAATAATTCATTCATCTATTCATACAGAATTAATAATTAAATAATTATTTATCAACAAATAGTAAATTAATATTGAGTAATAATTAATAAATAATTATTAATACTTTAATAATCTATGCATTCCTAATTATTAAGTGATTAATAAACATGAAATGAATAAATAATCAAAATTAACAATGATAGTCAAAATGAAATCAGTCAAAATTAAATTTTTTATAAGTTATGAATAATTACATAATTCATTCAATCATTCATTAATCACATTGTGTCAATGCAATTTTACATTTTGTAAGAGATTCTGCAGTTGCTCTTTATCACAAGTTATTTGTGAATTTTATTTTAAAATGTGTCGGGCGAAATATGTAGTCACCTAAAGATTTTTTCAGCTGTTCTTTATCAGAATCTGGTACATTTTTTCGTTGAAACTTCACATTTCATCAGAGTTTCTGCAGTTGCTCTTCATCACGAGTAATTTGTGAATCATATTCGCTTATTAGTGCCACTCCGCAAGGCACGGATCACTTGTAGGCTACTTTGGTAATCCGCTCTTGATGTTCAAGTTTCTACATCAAAGTTGAGAAATTCAGAGGGAATATATAATTTATCGAATAATTTAATTGTATGCGTCGTGACAAGTTGATCGAGAGTTAAGCTTTTAATTTTACTTGTATTCTTTGAATCAAGTACCAAAAGCTTAGACGACACACAGTGGTAAAAACGATTTTCTTTGTTCATAAACGTAATATCTCGAGATTGGCTGAACGGAATTGAATGAAATTTAAACTGAATACAGTTCACGTTCTACCTAATAAGGGAAAAATACTCACAAGATCCAAATATGTTTTCCAAGGCCGGAAAATCCATGGGAAATCGGGTACTTTTCATATTTTATGAATAAACTGACTTAATCTTTTAGAAACAATGATAATTTTTTTATATTAACACTTAAATTTGATTATTTTCGTCGGTCAAACTGAAATCCAAAGGAAAATTGGTACGTCAGATTTTTCGTTTTCCTGGAAAATATGATAAAACATGAAAAAAACGTGAATTTTCAGGTTTTTTAGCTGGAAAAGCTATTGTATTTTTTCTTGTTTTATCGAGATTAAAAAAGCGATGAGAATAATTTGCAAGTATACTTCTTATATACCAGAAACTTAGACAACAATTTCTAAAATTATTAAGAAAATTTGTTTTCAATATTTTAAATTCTCTAACTTTTTGAATTTTGGGCTAATTGAACATTTTAATTATGACAATTGCCAAGCATATTTGATATCTAGTAAAAATTTGGATTAAAATTTGTAAAGTGTTGAAATGCATATGGATAATGTAAAAATCTTACCTTTATTATCTTGCCCATTGATTTTCAGCACTGATTTATCAATTGAAAATGCCAAATGACCACGTCTTTTTTCTTGCTGAGCACTATTTCTCTGAATTGTTGGTTAACACCTAACGTCGATCGATGTTTATTTTCTGTTACCTTCATCATCATTTTTGTCACGCATTTTTGCCGTAATGGCACAAGATTTAACACTTTATTTTCTTAATTTTGTTCAGTGGTGCAGTCGAGGCCAACGGGACCTAGCGACGCTACGCCAACTCTTTTCCTTAATTGAGCTATTTTAATTTTTTTTTCCTTATACCATTAAACCTATCCCTTTCGGGTAAACTCTACGAGTCCAACGACTCTTAGCTCTAACTCTAAAGAATGTATAGGGAGTAGATAGAATTTGAAAAGGGGGAGGGTCGGTAAGGCCGGTTTTTGGCCTAATTTATTTTTGGACCAAAAAATCTGAAAAAATCATGGTAGTATCTTATAAGTATCCCGAG
>NC_046657.1:77429206-77434231 GCF_010883055.1 Belonocnema kinseyi | reverse complement strand
ATCGACTCGGGATACTTATAAGATACTACCATGATTTTTTCAGATTTTTTGGTCCAACAATAAATTAGGCCAAAAACCGGCCTTACCGACCCTCCCCCTTTCCATGGTTGAAAATTATGCTAATAATTCTTGTTACTGAGAACTTCTATAGAATTATATTTAAGGAATTAGAGACTTTTAAGCAAAGAAGGAACTTCTAAGGATTATACCTGCCTTTACAGTGTCCTAACTTCAGCATTTCCAGAATTATGATTCAATCGGCGAGTACCTATTGCCTGCTTCTTAAGAAATAGGTTCACACTATTTCGTTGGTGGGTGCAATTAGGGAAGGTAGGGGAAATGTGAGGTGGACAGGTAGGTAAAATAAACACTCTTATTTTCCCTTCAGTATAAAAATGTGTACAGTTCTGTGAGTTTAATACCATATAGTAGTAGCAGCTTTTTAAAACAAATGAACGTGAACTTCAATTTTTCTTGGCATTCTGAATACCTACGAACAGGATAATGTAAAAATTCAAGCACTTAAATAACTTTAAAGGTTTAGAACATTTCTTGCAATATTAAAATTCTGCAATTATGATCGGTGAAAAAAAGGGTAATTTTTTTTTCTCGGTACGAATCACTTTTTCTAGTCAAAAAAATCTAGCCAATAGTTTTGAATGTCACTTGATACTACATGAGATAATACTTATTAATAATACATAATTGATCATCATACAAATTTCTGCAATATTAATTTAAAATTACTGTTTTAAATGCGTAATTCTAGAACAGTTTGATCTTGGAGGCCTTAAACTAAAGTTTTTTCTTAAATAAATTTTCAGATTAATTTTTGGAGGTTTTTATTATTTTATTTCACAATATTTTAGTTTCCAATTCAAATATTCAAAATGTCAAATCAATTTCGAGATAAATATTTAAATTTTTAATATTAAAATCTTGATAGATTATTTAAAATATACTGATTTTAGAAGTAAATATAAAACAATTTAAAATCGAAGAGATTAAAAATGCATAATTTTTATTAGAAGATTTAAAAAAATAAATTATTTTTAATGGCCGCGCGTGTGTGCGAGCGCATGGTTAGGAAAAAAGTTAAGACAGCAGGATTCAATGATCGCAACAATGATTGAAGAGTCAACTTCATTATCAAAAAAATCTGTACTTATTGTTTATATTCAAACAGTTGTAGAATCTAGTGTTACTACGATATTCTTGGATCCGATCGAACTCGAGAATCAGGTATCCAAAACTATCACTGATGCGTTACTGTCTTTTTTTTCAAAAAAAAAAAAGTTTCCGAATATTATTATCTGGCATTATCCTAACCATTGTCTTGAGTTAGCTGTTGAGGACTCGTTTGAAGACCAAAACTCTGTATATTAATTTACAGCATTTATGGGAGCTTTATATAATGTTTTAGTAAATCTTCAAAGAAACAGCAGAGAATTGGAAATTTTTGTTTCTGAATTAGGTATCCAAATAAAAAAATAGGTGGAGTATTTGATGTAAGGTGTGTAGCTAGTTCTTTTCGCAGACTTAGTGCAGTATGGGGTAATTATCAGGCACTAACTAAACATTTTGAATAAATATCAACACATGCAAAGATGAACTAATGAAAGGGTGACATGTGGAGGCCTGCTGTAGCGAATGCAATCCGTAGAATTTTTTTACATATTTAGCTCTCCTTTGTAACGTTTTAGATGAATTATGGTGTCTTTTCGAACTACTTCAAAGAAGACGGTGAAATAGTTAAAAAGTGGCTAAATATTTTCATAGAACGTTTTTTTATTTTAAGGGACAGGAAAAAGCAAGTCTTAAGCGGATGAAGAAATTGAGTTCAGAGGCACACTCCTTTATTCTAGCAAAAAACGCTGTGTGATTAATAGAAAGCAATTTCTAGCTACTTTAACAGATTCATTAAAAACTTGATGCTTTACCACACAATCTTCTAATGTGAAGAGTCACGAGCTTGACTCAGGTAGAGATCATTATGCGCAGCTCCTTACATATATTTACATATATTTACATAGTAGCGGCCTATTAAAAAGTCACCTGAATACTCTACAACTTTTATCTTGACCATTTTTTCTATAATGCATTATTTGGAAGTAATTCGACAGTTTCCGGACTTGTTGGACACCCTGTATACCAGTATACGTCAGGTACCCCTTCTTCATTCTCACTCCTATTTCCGTTACAAATATACCATGCCTTTGAAACTTTCACAGATTGTCGACTTCATCGTCCCAAATCTAGTATTAGCCGTTTACAGATAGCTTGTCTCTCCCAATTATAAAAAATTAATCTCCTGGAAAATAACTAGAAAAGTAGACATTCTGTAGATCATAAAAATGATTAATTATCTAATTAATTTTTTTTCATGCAGAAATGACCAGAAAATCCTTGGCAGCCCACAAAAGAATCACAAATTTGCGGTGCTTATTTTGTAGATAAAAAGAACAGTGAGTATCCAGAAAGCTGCGCATACTTACTAACAATCCTGCCAACTATTTATAGAAGAAAACCAATACCTTTGGCATCTTTACAGCTAGGTAAATGACGTGCAAAACGCAATGAGAGAAAAGAAGCTGCAATCTCTGTTCGCGCCTTAGCCATAACTACTCATTCAAATGCGATTCACGAAGTTGATTCCGAAATACGTAAAAAGAATCTTTTGATTTATTCTGAAATATGTAGGGTTTATTTATAGTAGATTTAGCACTTTATAGGGGATCAATTACTGTTTGTTTGATTTTAAATAGAATTCAAAGCTGCACAAGTGCAAAAAAGTTGCATTTTTCACACTTTAAACAGACAAAGGATTCATAAGACTCGATGACAGAACTGTTTATAAAAAAAGCATACCCGGACTCTATCAAGCTCGATGGCTTTCCATGAGAACAGAGTTAGTTATTACGCAATCCATAGTTGGGTTCAGGAGGTTACAGGTAGGGAGGTGCATCAGTAAGGAGAAATATAGCATTTAGGAATAGGGATTGGGGCCTATGTGTAATGAAAGAATGTATGGAAGTGGGAGGGGGGGGGCTGAAGACCCCTGCGACGACATCGATGCTCCCGACGAGGATGTAAAGGACAAGAAGAATCTGGTACAGCCGTGGCTCGTTCGTTCAGTATCCCGATAAATTAAATTAACGTATGTAAAGATGAAGTTCAAAAGACCAGATTAATAAAATCTTTGTTTATTGATTCACCTTGAAAATTTGCATTTTTATTATCTTCAAAGAACATTAAATTGAATTCATTATTTTTACTTAAAAGATTTTTAGACAAGGATTTCATCGCTGGAGTTGGGTTTCCAAGCCCTTAATTGTGGAAATGGACTCACCTCTTAAGAATTTATACAGATTTAAAACTTCTGATTAACTATTTTAAATCAGAATTTGAATATTTTACATTTTTGCGGCTAAATTAAGTTCCGCTAGTTACACGCGCAAAGATACACTCAGGGTGCCTTTACCCGGAGGCCTGTTTCGAATTAATCGTGGAATTAATATTTTTCATATGATTCATTTCTAGCTAGTTTTTTGGTTTATGGCAAATTTGATTGATAACCTGTATACAAACTCGATGTGTCAAATTAATTCAACAATTAATTCAAAACAGGTCTCCGTGAAAATATACTCTTATAGTCTTATCACAATTTAGGGACGATTACATTATTTAATATATCTTTTTGAATAAAAAAAATTCTAGTCTGTATATCAAAGGACGAATTCACAAATCAAAATGTAAGAATAATCAAAAAAATGGTACGGCACAATAAAGTTAATTGTCCATAAACTAAGGAATATCCTAGTAAATTTCTGCGTAGGGCAACAACTCTCTACTACAATTCCTCAAGTCACGCAGATAGATTCTTTGCATACAATAATTATTAAAATATGCAGAAATAGAGTGTCTAATTTATATATTCTTTAGATGCTTAGATTAATTCAAAATTATAACCTCAAAATATTCAGTGCCTACCTCATATAATATGCTTACCTCATTTATATCTGCTTTTTGAACAAATTTTCGTAACTCCGAACGCTCCGAATTATTATTCAGAATGTCAAACATTTTGTTAACTTTTTGGATTTGTGCAGAAAAACTTAATTTAAATAAAAAGCTCCTTGCAACCCATCCAAATTTAAACACACAATGCACAATTTTCAGATTTTTACATAAATGTCATGATCCCATCAACCATGGTCCCGCCAATTCGATCCTGAAATCAGTGATGCCAATTTAGGCACCCTGTGCTACTGCGCTTGCGTTAGGGCCGTGCGCTGATTTGCCGTATTTTGCGCGCGATTCAAAAATACTTTGAAAACTAATCCTTGTAATTAAAATATGCACAAGAATGTAGAAAAATTATGTAACTTTTGATTTCAGGCAAGACAAAAAATGTATAATATATCTTTTATAAATAACAGTTTATTTTTAATGAACTCCGAAGACTGACTTACACTTCACAAATCATTTTTTAATAGATAAATTTTTTGAGATATCATATACTATTTCAGCAGTTTAATATATAAGTTAATTGTATAATATAATAATGATAATATTTGAATTTTTCTAACAAAAATTGCAGTTCAGAATATTGTTCTTTTCGATCGAGACGTGGTAAAACGACGCTCAAAGTAAAAAAAAAGTTATCATTGCTGATAAAAAACAGTGCCATAAGGAGCTTTCCGAGGCCAGAAAAATATATAATAATTCAAATAAAAGGAAAAAGCAAATAAAAAACGGAATTCTCAAAATAAAGGGCTATGTTTTATTGAGGTACTATGCGGATGAGGAGTCCTGCATAAAAGTTAGTCCTACGTCAATGTGAGAATTTGTTTAACCCATGTTCTGATACCCTATATTACTCGGAGTCGAAACTTTTGGCTGGGTCTGTATTGACACAGGGAAGAAGCAAAGATATTATAAACGTAGATGCGGTACGGGGCGTCAGAGTGGGGAATTATATATATAGGACATCACATTTTCTGTCCTATCGAGGTGCTGCCCTCA
>NC_046657.1:77426009-77429106 GCF_010883055.1 Belonocnema kinseyi | reverse complement strand
GTTAAGTTTTTTGTTTAGTTTTGAATATTTGATTTCTAGTTAGGAATCTTAATTGAACAGTGAAATATTTCTAAATATTAGGCAACTGTTCTTTTTCTTCAGGCATTTTCAAATTTGAGACTAAAACAATATTTTAAATTCTAATAAAAGCCTTTGAATATGTATATATATATTTATTTTGAAGTTTTTTTCAATTGAAAATCGGTGTATCGAGAGCTGCTTACAGCGCTCCAAGTGGCTCTTGGCAAACTATATCGATTGGTGCTTTCTACGGGGAGCGGTGGGTAGAGGGGAAGTGACTTTTTTCGCCGGACGCACCGTCTACATTTATGGCGGGCAACTAAGCCCGCACCGCATCTACGTTTATAATATCTTTGGAAGAAGTAAGTATATGGATAAATAGACACACAGTTTACAATGATGCGTCCAAAGATATGGCAACATTGCAAACTGTGATCGAAAAACATGTGATCGGCCCATCAACAACATGTGATCGACCGTGAATGATGTCTAATATTTGCGCTATTTTGTCACATCTTCACCGTTTAATTCTTCTAACCCTCAGCCAGTTCAAAATTTCAATTTTTCTAAGACTTTCCTTTTAAAAATAGGGGGTAAAAATTTCCAAGGTTTTCACAGAACATGTGTATTGTGTCCTTCTATCGCGTCTCAGTTTTTGAAAAAAATTCTCAGAACCATTTAGGCGTCACGCTAAAATATGTTACACTTTTAAAACCTTGGGATAGGTTTTACATGAATAAGATGCAATTTTTTATTTTACTTATGTCAGCTTCGAAATGGTCAGTCCTTTCTTAATTGCACCAAACGTTAAATGGCACCCTCATAAATCTACAGTCCCAATTTGAAAAAAATCCTCAGAAAATAATTTTATCCGTATAATACCTTAATTGACTCCTAAGCCTGCTCCTCGTACTCAATTCCCTATAGAAAATTATGTAACATTGTTTTTAAAAAAATAATTCAGATTATAATAAATAAATTTGAATCATGAAGCATGAAAATATAAACATGTGGGCACTGCCATGTTTGTCGCGGGACATCAAAAGGTGGTGGACCTCCCTCCTCATTGCATCACCCTCGCATTGGCATGCGTAGTTCCTTGTTTCCTATGTCAACGAGTGGAACTGAAAATGAACACTTCTGTTGTCAGAAGTGCGCACACACACACATGTGCAAAATCACACTCACGTGAAGTTCAAAAATTCCCGAGCGTGGCGTGCCAACCGCATTTAAAAAAATATGGCCCCCGATGTAAACGCGAGTCAAATATAAGTAAATAATGATTGAATAATTAATAGTTTGTGAATAAAGGCAAGGATGTTAAAATTAAAAATCTCTGTATAAAAGCGAAAGTTTCCAATAAGTGGGGTTCGAAGTGTATAGTGTACAAGACTTTCCGAGTGGTGTAAGTTGTATGTTTATTGTTTTTGTTACGAATTCGTCGAATATCTGTCGCACGCATAGTGTTGGTAAGAGTAATTTGTTATTGATTTCAAATCGTAGATTTCAAATTATTTATGTCTTACGGTTAAGAACCTTATTAGGTTAAGAACCTTTGAAAAAGGTACGCATGTGTACCGAAACGTCAGGAAGTTTCAAAAGGAGTTTTTTCTATTAAATAAATATCTGAGTTTCGAAGAACATGTTTTTTTGACTCATACTTATTTTTCGATTTACGATTGGACCGTAAGACATGAATAATTTGAAATCTACGATTTGAAATCAATAAATATCAACGGTCGAAGAAAGGATTGAATTGTTTCATCAAATCATTTTACAGTAATTTGTTATTTCATAAACATACTACTTACCTCTTCCCTGGCGAATAATTTCTTATTCTACAAACATTTCACAAAATCCGCCTGGCAGACCGAAGGAACCGAATGGAGCCTCTACAAAATACCCGTAAAGACCCCATTCGGTTCCTTTTTAAAAAACTCGAAAAAGTAGCAAAATCAACTTTTAAATTGTTGAAATTCGGATCCTACATTAAAATTCCTTATAGAAGGTCACGGAATAATCGCAATAATTTTTTTTTGCAACGGTAAAAAGTTTAAAAAATATATAAGACGTATAACGCCTGTTGACTGCTACTTACAAGCGATGCGTTTGAAGTGTAGCAGTCAACAGACGTTATACGTCTTATATTTTTAAAAGTTTATACCTTTGTAAAAAACCTACTGCGATTATTCCGTGACCTTCTATAGGGAATTTTAACGTAGAATCCGAATTTCAACTATTTAAAAGTTGATTTTGCTCTTTTTTCAAGTTTTCAAAAAAGGAACCGAATGGGGACCTAATGGGGTCTTTACGGGTACTTTGTAGAGGCTCCATTCGGTTCCTTTGGTGCGCCAAGGCCTGTCTGATCATTAATTATTTAACTGTTCAAGCGACCTGTCAAAACAATGGAGGTGGCCATATTTTTTTAATTTAATAAAATATTTATTTTTAGTTAAAAAAATTAATTTAAACTTTTAAAAAAAAACGGGTTTTCAACTAAGTAGATGAATTTCAACTAAAATGATAAATCTTCAACAACAAAAATCAAGTTTCAACAAACCCCTTCAACTATTAACTTGTGAAATTCTTTAATTTTTACCTGCAAAATGTTTCAATGTATACAATTTTAAGTATTCGTTAAAAATTGTTGAATTTCACATTACAGTTTTAAATTAATTATTTAACTAAGCATTGGTTTTAATGATTTTTTCAACTATAAAATGTTATTATAATAAATAATTTTTTAAAATTTATTATCTTCAGTTTTTAGAACAATAATACTTTGATAATAATATGAATAATTTACCTACTTATTTTAATATATATTAATTAAATTTCAAATTATTATTATTATTATGTTTTCGTAACAGATTAGGAGTTTATATAATAATAATTCTAGCATAATTTTCAAATTCAATGTACAATTTTAAAGTATAAGTTTCTGTTTAGAAAAAATTAAGAGAAAAATGTTCTTAGCAAGTATGCATCGCTGGAAACAAACTTTTTGGAAAAATCATTTTCGAAGCAATGTTTTTTGGCTTCTGACATTGGTTTTATTAAAAAAGGGTTAAGTGCA